>NC_037675.1:42136429-42138309 GCF_003255815.1 Theropithecus gelada | reverse complement strand
AAAAAAAAAAAAAAAAAAAAAAAAAAAAAAAAAGGCAAGAGGATTTAGGTTTTGAACATGTCAAGTTTAAAATGCACACTCGGCGGCGGAGCAAGATGGCCGAATAGGAGCAGCTCCAGTCTTCAACTCCCAGCGCCAGCGACACAGAAGACCGGTGATTTCGGCATTTTCAACTGAGGTACTGGGTTCATCTCACTGGGGAGTGCCGGACGATCGGTACTGGTCAGCTGCTGCAGCCCGACCAGCGAGAGCTGAAGCAGGGCGAGGCATTGCCTCACCTGAGAAGCGCAAGGGGGAAGGGAATCCCTTTTCCTAGCCAGGGGAACTGAGACACACAACACCTGGAGAATCGGGTAACTCCCACCCCAATACTGCGCTTTGAGCAAACAGGCACACCAGGAGATCATATCCCACACCTGGCCGGGAGGGTCCCACACCCACGGAGCCTCCCTCATTGCTATTACAGCAGTCTGTGATCTACCGGCAAGGCAGCAGCGAGGCTGGGGGAGGGGCGCCCGCCATTGCTGAGGCTTAAGTAGGTAAACAAAGCTGCTGGGAAGCTCGAACTGGGTGGAGCTCACAGCAGCTCAAGGAAACCTGCCTGTCTCTGTAGACTCCACCTCTGGGGGCAGGGCACAGAAAACAATAACAAAGCAGCAGACACCTCTGCAGACGCAAACGACTCTGTCTGACAGCTTTGAAGAGAGCAGTGGATCTCCCAACACGGAGGTTGAGATCTGAGAAGGGACAGACTCCCTGCTCAAGCGGGTCCCTGACCCCTGAGTAGCCTAACTGGGAGACATCCCCCACTAGGGGCAGTCTGACACCCCACACCTCACAGGGTGGAGTACACCCCTGAGAGGAAGCTTCCAAAGCAAGAATCAGACAGGTACACTTGCTGTTCAGAAATATTCTATCTTCTGCAGCCTCTGCTGCTGTTACCCAGGCAAACAGGGTCTGGAGTGGACCTCAAGCAATCTCCAACAGACCTACAGCTGAGGGTCCTGACTGTTAGAAGGAAAACTATCAAACAGGAAGGACACCTACACCAAAACCCCATCAGTACATCACCATCATCAAAGATCAGAGGCAGATAAAACCACAAAGATGGGGAAAAAGCAGGGCAGAAAAGCTGGAAATTCAAAAAACAAGAGCGCATCTCCCCCGGCAAAGGAGCGCAGCTCATCGCCAGCAACGGATCAAAGCTGGACGGAGAATGACTTTGACGAGATGAGAGAAGAAGGCTTCAGTCCATCAAATTTCTCAGAGCTAAAGGAGGAATTACGTACCCAGCGCAAAGAAACTAAAAATCTTGAAAAAAAAGTGGAAGAATTGACGGCTAGACTAATTAATGCAGAGAAGGTCATAAACGAAATGAAAGAGATGAAAACCATGACACGAGAAATACGTGACAAATGCACAAGCTTCAGTAACCGACTCGATCAACTGGAAGAAAGAGTATCAGCAATTGAGGATCAAATGAATGAAATGAAGCGAGAAGAGAAACCAAAAGAAAAAAGAAGAAAAAGAAATGAACAAAGCCTGCAAGAAGTATGGGATTATGTAAAAAGACCAAATCTACGTCTGATTGGGGTGCCTGAAAGTGAGGGGGAAAATGGAACCAAGTTGGAAAACACTCTTCAGGATATCATCCAGGAGAACTTCCCCAACCTAGTAGGGCAGGCCAACATTCAAATCCAGGAAATACAGAGAACGCCACAAAGATACTCCTCGAGAAGAGCAACTCCAAGACACATAATTGCCAGATTCACCAAAGTTGAAATGAAGGAAAAAATCTTAAGGGCAGCCAGAGAGAAAGGTCGGGTTACCCACAAAGGGAAGCCCATCAGACTCACAGCAGATCTCTCGGCAGAAACTCT
>NC_037675.1:42059767-42121563 GCF_003255815.1 Theropithecus gelada | reverse complement strand
CCGATCGTCCGGCACTCCCCAGTGAGATGAACCCAGTACCTCAGTTGAAAATGCCGAAATCACCGGTCTTCTGTGTCGCTGGCGCTGGGAGTTGAAGACTGGAGCTGCTCCTATTCGGCCATCTTGCTCCGCCCTTGTTATGCTTTATATGCATTATATCATTAAAGTTTCTTTCCATTGAAAGTCATGTATTTGCAAGGTGACTGATGAAGTTTACCAGTTAAATATATTATGATAAGATAAAGAAAAGCTAACTGTTTTGAAAGGTACTTTCATCTTTTATGTTGACCTGTTAACAGATTATTACCCAACTTGGTCAGATAGTTTCAGAGTAGCTCATTCTCTAAGTATCGCTAAATGTATCAAATCAGCATACTTCAGAATCAACTTTACTGATGTTTCTTTCAACAATAAACTCTCGATTGTAATTTCCTGAATTTTCTCCTCTTGATTGTGGAATAGCTAATCTTTGGAGTTTTTTATTCATATTATCATTTTATTATGTAGGACAACAAATTGAAATACAGAAATGGAAGCAATATAATATAGTTTTATTTAACTAATCTATAATATTCAGATTGTAAAAATGATATAATGCTAACTTTCTGCATTATTTCTGGCTTGTTTGAAATTACTTGTTTTATTTATTCATTTTATATACTTTATAGTATAACTGTCATTAGAAAAAACTTTGCCTAAGTAATAATGAGTGTTAAAACAGATATTATAACACAATATTATCTATCACAACAGGTTATAGATAATATTTAAAATATGTATTAGAGTCATACATCTATAGAGAGAGAGATGTGGGCATGTGTATGTGTGAATAAAGCACTGTTAAAAAATACTCGAATTCTGGAAAAAAATGAAAACAATTTAGAGTAAACAGAATTTGATGGAGCACCGTAGTTGCCTCAATCATATTCAGATTGAAAAATAGTATAGCCTGGTATAACACTATGGGCTTTGGAATCATAAGTATGACTGTGACTGTGCTACATGTG
Source organism: Theropithecus gelada (assembly GCF_003255815.1). Lineage (NCBI taxonomy): Eukaryota > Metazoa > Chordata > Mammalia > Primates > Cercopithecidae > Theropithecus > Theropithecus gelada. Next base: position 42,120,556 of record NC_037675.1, on the reverse strand, counting down.
TGACCTCGGACATGTTAACATCTCTGAACTCAGATTCCTCAAGTATAATGCAAGGTTTTAAATATAATAATACAGTGACCTTGATCCACTAGTACTAGGCAGTTGATTTTCTCACACAACTCCTCTAAACCTACAGCACTGAATCCAGATTATCTGGATCCCAGAAGCCTACTTATCCCCCCTCAGGCAGTATGCTTTATCATGCTTATCCTACAGGAAGATGGAACAATAGGGAGAGACAGCATACCTCTAGGGAATGAATAAAGACACCACATATCAATTAGGGGGTCTGAGCTCCAGCCTGCCTCTACCTGGGGACAAAACCCAGACTGGGAATCTGAAAGCCTTCTTCTCTTGATCCTGTGAAGCCTATTGTTTCTTTTAAGAGGAATAAGTTCAAGAGATCTATTGTACAACAGGGACAATAGTTAATAACAATATATTATATTCTTGAAAAATACTGAGAGTAGATTTTAAGAGTTCTTAGCACACAAAAATAAGGTTTATGAAGCTCACTCTTTTAATCCACACTATGTGATATTGTATAATTTGTCTGGAGCACTGTTGTATGAGATGTGGTGACCCTGAAAGGAACCACTTTGAATGCTAAGTACCTAACACAGCGGCTGGCACATAATAAGTGCTTCATACATGCTAGTTTTCTCACTGCCATTTCCTTCTCTACCCTTTGAATAAATGAAGACAGCTTACGGGAGATAATTTAAAACTAAGTTTGTTTTCATTCTTGTTTCTTTGAAGAAAATATGTAAAACAATTTTCTGCTAATTTGAGATGAGCAAGCTGCGTTGCTATCTTCTAAAAATAGAAAGAGATTATCTATGGCTAATAAAAGACAAATAGGCTATTATTATTTTTGCATAAGGAACACAAAGTGTACATTAAGAACCTGACAGTGTAACTGTTCCATATAACTCTGCCATGGTCAGGTCTACATACTTGGGCTCTGTTGCTAGAACATAGTCAAAGTCTTAGTGGAAGTATAGCACTATTTTTGGTAGCCATTGGAAAAAAAAAAGTTTTGCATTTCTCACATTGAAATTGAAACATTAATTGGGAAAAATTTTTCATGTGTTTCATTTTGTTTTTAGTTCTTTTCAGCTAAACTTTCATTTTAGGTCCAGGGGCACATGGGTAAACTTGTGCTAAAACTCATGCTAAAAATGAGCATCCATGTACCTACCACCAAGCTTAAGATATGCAATAATACCGATGGATTTGTAAAGCCATATGCATTCCAAATACCAAGTGTTCCTTTTCCCAGTCTCCAAAGATCCTCTATTTTTTTTTTATTATTATACTTTAAGTTCTAGGGTACATGTGCACAATGTGCAGGTTTGTTGCATATGTATACATGTGCCATGTTGGTGTGCCGCACCCATTAACTTGTCATTTACATTAGGTATATCTCCTAATGCTATCCCTCCCCCTTCTTCCCAACCCCACAACAGGCCCCAGTGTGTGATGTTCCCCTTCCTGTGTCCAAGTGTTCTCATTGTTCAATTCCCACCTATGAGTTAGAACATGCGATGTTTGGTTTTCTGTTCTTGCGATAGTTTGCTGAGAATGATGGTTTCCAACTGCATCCATGTCCCTACAAAGGACATGAACTCATCTTTTTTTATTAGCTTTCCTCTTGCATGCCCTTGTCATTTTGCTATATGAGCAGAAGGCGGCTGTTTACCTCATACACTTCCCTCCACTCTTTACCCCGAGTACAGAGCCCTGATTTTATTTGAGCTAGATACTCAAATCAGCTAAATTACTCATCTAGCTTCATCTGAAGACAGTGGTGGTTGGTTTCTTTGTGTTTTTGTTTGTTTGTTTGTTTGTTTTCTTGGAGATAGAGTCTCACTCTGTAACCCAGGCTAGAGTGTAGTGGTGCGATTCAGGCTCACTGCAACCTCTGCCTCCCAGGTTCAAGTGATTCTCCTGCCTCAGCCTCCCGAGTAGCTGGAATTACAGGCACGTGCCACCATGCCCAGTTAATTTTGTATTTTTAGTAGAGACAGTGTTTCACCATGTTAGCCAGGCTGATCTCCAGCTTCCGACCTCAGGTGATCCACCAGCCTTGCCCTCCCAAAGTGCTGGGATTACAGGCATGAGCCACCAGGCCCGGCTGGCAATGGTGGCTTGTGAGATGAAAGATCTAAGAGAAAACCATTGGGTAGGATTCTTAGGAGAACCCCTTTTCTATTTTTTTAACTTCTTCTTCTCCTTATTCCTATCTGGAAAGTGTTTTTGATGGCTGATCTTCAACATTCATTTTTTGAACTTGCATATAAATGATGATGTTAAGTATGAACCAGCATAAAAAAATAATTTTAGTGAAATCTCTCTACTATTCCTGGATTAACAATCTCTGGGCTATAATTGAAAAGTAAGATTCTAAATTATTTGAGTTAATATAAAATTTCTATTAGTTTAACACAAATCCTAGCTGATGTTTTCATTACCTTTATCCACACATACACACAGAGAATGGAATGACAGAAAGCAGAGATTTCAAAAGGGTAAGAAAGTGAGAGGGCATGAATAATAAAAAAATTACTTTATGGGCACAATGTACATTATTTGGGAGATGGATACCCTAAAAGACCTGACTCGACCACTACATGCGATCTTTGCATGTAAGAAACTTGCACTTTTACCCTATAAATTTATACAAAATAAAAAATAATTTTCATCGGTTTTCATACATTTGTAAATGAAATCATATTGTAAAGAGACTTTTTGTGATTCACTTAGTTACTCCACATTGATATTTTGAGATGTATGTAGTACCCTAATTTCCACTACTATGTGAGATTACCTTTAGTTTTTGAACAATTTACTTACCTATTGTATTGTTGATGAAGATTTGGGTTGTGTTAACATTTATTATTGTTAACAGTGTCGCTAGGAACAATCATATATATCTGCTGCATCAGATAAGAGAGATTTTATATATTAATATTCTATGACTGGAATTCCTAGATTACTGGATGCTTGCATTTTCAAATATATTTCGTAAGAAAAAATCATTATTCTTACATATGCTTACTGATTTAAAGCGTGGCTACGTGTGAAAGAAAATCATATCTCACTAACACTTTGAATTATCTTTTTTTCATTTTTAACAATTGAATGGGAGTGAAAGTTTATCTCGTGTTATTTTGTTTATCTCAATTTCTAGTTAAATTATTTTTATCATATATTTTTATAACATTGTGCTTCTTGTATGAAATAACAATCATGTTTTTGTCCATTATCCTATTGAATCTGTTATTTTTATTACTTTAAAATAGTTACTTTAAAAATACCCATCTTAGGAGAGTTGGGAATTGTAAATATATCTTTGTAATGTTCATATTTATTATTTTCAATATTAATGTAGTTGAACAAATAAATCTTCTACTTTATGGCTTTTGGGTTTATTTTATGTCTTGTTTAGAAATTACCTTCCAACCACAATTAGGTGGTTTAAGTCTTTAATCAATGTGGAATTGAATTCATGCAAGATGTCAGGAAGGGACCAAATTTCTTTTGTAAATGTATAAGTAATCAATTTTCCCAGCACCATATCTTTGTACTCTTCAGTACTCCTCACTGGTCTGAAATGCTGCTTATTTCATTAATAAATTTTTAAAATAAGTTGCATCTAATTTCCAGTGTGCTAGGTGCTTTATTTTTTGTGCAAATACTTTGTATCAGAATTCTAAATCTATGCTCAATGCTGAGATTTACCTATGATTTTCTTTTCTTTCTTTTCTTTCTTTTTTTTTTTTTTTAATCAACTCTGCCATTTTCTGTTCAAGGTTTCACTACCCGGACAAAATGAACTGTGAAGTTGCTTTTCTTTGTTAATTCTAATGGAGAAAGTGAAAACGTTTTGCTTGATTGAATATGCCTGTGCTTTGAATACTTGCTAAAGGTTATATTAAAATTTCTGTATTATTATTGATGATGCAAGTGGTGTTTACATTTCTGAAATTCATTAGAATGACCCCATGAAGATCATTCCTAAATAAAATTGGAATGTAAATACAGTTTATTATTATGCCCATTTCTCTTCTCAAGTTAGCTTAATCTTCACCTTTGGTATTACTCCCTACTCTGAAATATGTGGCTCCAATCAGTTTCTTCCTGCTGTTTCTTCATCTGCCACAGAGCTGCCTACTGTGGTATTTAATCCGAGTCTGCCTTTCTTACAAGTGCTTCAGCTATTTTTACATGGTTTTCTTACATGCTTCGGCTATATTCCGGCTTCATTATAAGTGACTTACTCTATGTAAGTTCTGCAAAAGCAACTATTATTGTTTTGTGGGCATCTATTTTGGTATATGTGAAAGATAAAAGATACATCATGAAAAAAGGAAGAGTCAGTTCTATCCATTATATTGGAAAGATCCTATTTCCTTTTATAAATAATATAGTACCTGTATTAATAATTTAATTGATAAGTGGCTGAAAATTGCTTATAGTGGTATCATTTCCAGAAAGCATACATGAATTTTAACTGTCAACATTAAAGCATTAGATCTGGCATTTAGACATTGAGTTAAGTCAGTGAGAATGTATTTGAGGACTCAAAAGTCCTGTCAGTCCTCAAATGGCAACATGTAGCAAGCTGTCCGATACATGCATCAGGAATTTCCTACATAGGCAGCAAGTTAGCTAGTAAAGGAAACTTTAGTTTCTAATTTAAAACTACTTTAAAGGTGTATAGCAATTAAATACTAAAGTTACTTTGTTTTTTGGTTAAGGATTTTAGATGACATTTTTACCTATGATAGCTATTTTGATTAATAAAGGAACTGTGAATGCCATTTTGGGAAGCCTGTTGTTTCCCTTTTTGACTTAAAGATAAGCAACAGATGTGTAAAACGTAGGCATAGATTTTTATCTACTGCACAAAATAGAATTCTCTTACAAAAAGTTGTGTTTGCATAATTGTCATTTTAGTCACCATTGTGTTTCCTACTTGATGACAAGAAGCACTGAATTAAACAGGGTAGAGAGAATATTGTAGAGACTATGGAGTCACACCAGCTGGATTCCATAGTGGCTAAGGAGTCACACCACCTGAATCTGCACTTATTGTGCCAACAAGTGACCATATCTCATCCTGCCTCCCTTTACTGATCTGTAAATGTGTAATTATTTATAGTGGTACTGTGCGAATGTTAACCTCGAAAACACTTAAAAGCTGTGCATATGATATTCAAGTATTTTCTTATGTTAATTATGTGATTTTTACTACCATAGGCTATTACTAATTTTATTGATACTAGAAAAATTACGTGTATGGCTATATCTATTTAGAGGACTGTAAGATGATCATATACATACTTGAATTATAAAATAATGAAATGTTTAAAGCTAGTTTCATGTATGCATTTATGGCCCTTCTGGTTTTCCTAGTAATTAAGAGCTCATGCTTCCAAATCAGACTACCTGTGCTTGAGTCTTAGCTATTCCATTGACTAGAAACATAGTCTAATGTTAGATGGAAGTTCCTCATTTGTAAAATGATGTTAAGGATAGCACCAACCTCACTGGATTGCTGATGGGATTATCCAAATGAATGCATATAAAGTATCTAGGGCAACATCTAGCACACAGCTAGTGCTCAACACTCAATATTTGACAACATTTTAATATCATTTTAAAAGTTCTAAAGAAGAATTGTAAACTTATTAGCCAGAATACGGCCATATGCAGGCATTTCAAATATAATATTTTATTATGAGTTGAAGTTAATAATATGTTAGAATTCTGCAGACAAGGTAATAGAAAATCTGCCTTGTCAATCTCAATGGCTTAACATAATAAATTTTAATACTAATCATTACATAGTTAATGAGACTGGAAGTTATGGTAGAGGGTCTTTATGAAATCACTAAGGGGTACAGTTTCTTTCAATCTGGAATTACCACCATCTTTTACATTCCCCTCCAAGACTATACCGGAAAGGAAAGGCCTAGGGCAGGATTCTTTATGGAACATATTTATAAATGAGACCTAGAGCTAGTTTACTTTTTTCTCGCAATTTGTTGCCAGAACTAGATGCAGCTGGACTTAGGAAACATGTTCTTTCTATGTACTTAGGAGGAAAATGAAATAAATACTATGTGTTCATCATATTTCACACTATTATAAATATTACAATGGTATTACAAACTTCATATAATTTTTCTACAAGTCATGCTTACCATCTAATGCTGCTGAAGCATGTGAGGGCAGCTCTATAAAAACAATACAAAACCTGGATCAATAAAAGGTGATCATGAATAGGTTGATGCAAATGATGAATCATTAAATTATTTTAACAGTATGGTATTTCTTATAGCTGATTGTAACTTAAACCAGTAATAACTTATTTCTGAAGCTTGGTTCCTGAAAATAACATTACATATTATAATTCTGTAAAAATGTTAACAGAGAATGTGCTAGTAGGCATCATTCATTCTATACATTTTTAAGAGTTCTGGCAAGTGATCACTCCGTAAAGTAATTATTTCAGCAAATGTATTGCCAAATACAACATTTTTCTTCTTTTAAGCATATCATATTCAAAATATAATGACTGAAAAATTCATGGCTGAGTCTTTTTTTTTATTTTATTTTTTATTATTATTATACTTTAAGTTCTAGGGTACATGTGCATAACATGCAGGTTTGTTACATATGTATACTTGTGCCATGTTGCTGTGCTGCACCCATCAACTCGTCAGCACCCATCAACTCATCATTTACATCAGGTATAACTCCCAATGCAATCCCTCCCCCCTCCCCCCTCCCCATGATAGGCCCCGGTGTGTGATGTTCCCCTTCCTGAGTCCAAGTGATCTCATTGTTCAGTTCCCACCTATGAGTGAGAACATGCGGTGTTTGTTTCTGTTCTTGTGATAGTTTGCTAAGAATGATGGTTTCCAGCTGCATCCACGTCCCTACAAAGGACACAAACTCATCCTTTTTTATGGCTGCATAGTATTCCATGGTGTATATATGCCACATTTTCTTAATCCAATCTGTCACTGATGGACATTTGGGTTGATTCCAAGTCTTTGCTATTGTGAATAGTGCATGGCTGAGTCTTTATAGTGTTTCTATTCTCAGAAATGATCAGTACTTGCCTTATAAAGCTAAGTGTTGCAACACTTATTTCTCTATCTGATAATAATTTTATCAGATTGCAATATTTGTTATAATATTATAATTTATTTGCATATAGAGTGAGCCATATTGTAATTGCATTATATCATAAAGTGTTTTAGAAATAACTTTGAGTCTCTTCTTGCCCAATTTTCTTTAACGTTTATTTTCAGGTATTTTAACAGCTTTATTGAGGTATGATTTAAAGATAACATTCACACACAGTTATTTACAATTGAATAAATTTTAGTTATTTACAACTTAAATAAGTTTATAGAGTTGCACAACCACCATGGTCTAATTTAAATATTTCCATTGAACCTGCTGAAAGCCAATCCTCACATCCATCCCCATCCCCAGGTAACTATAGATATGATTTCTATATATGTAAATATGTTCTGAACATTTTATGTAAATGAAGACATATAATACATAGTATTTTGTGTCTTGCTTCCTTCATAAAGACTTTTAAGTCAATTCATCTTCCAGATATATAATGTATTCCTTATGATTTATTTAGAGTATTCCATTATGTGGACATATCACATTTCTTTATCCGTTCACCAGTTGGGTTTCTACTTTTTAGCTATTATGAACAATGCTTCTATAAACATTGGCATATTAAGTTTTGAGTGGAGAGTGTATCTAGCATTTTAATTCTCTTGGATAGATTTTTAGGACAAAAATTGCTGGTCATATGATAAGCTTATGTTTAGCTTGTTAAGAAATAGATGGACTTTTGCAAAGAGGTTGTACTACTTTTATTTGCACCAGCAATTTAAGAGGGCTCAAGTTTCTTGAAATCCTTATAATACTTGGCATTGGCTATCTTTTATATCATGGTCCTTCTGGTTATCATATAATAAGATATTATTGTGATTTTAATTTTAATTTCCTTATTGACTAATGATGTCGTAAACATTTTATAATGCTTAATAACAATTTGTATGTCTTTCTTGATGAAAAGCTTATTTAAGTCTTTTGTCTATTTTTTGAATTGGATTGTTTCCTTATTATTTTTGAGTTGCAAGATTTATTTATGTATTCTGGATGAAAATTCTCCAGTAGATATATGATTTGCAAAAATATTATTCTATTTTAGCTTATTCTTTATTGTTTCTGAAGGCAATTTTAATATATGCATGTTTATACCTCTCTGAATAATATAAGTATTTTGCTTTTGAAGAAAGAGTTCAATGTCTATTTTGTCACACTTTTTCCTCTGTATATATGTACAAGGATAAAACCTGTGATCTAGTTAGATACATCTATCTTTATTTTCCTTATGTGTATTTGAGTTTTACATTAAAATCTAGCTTTCCATGTCTTGTCATGGTTTCTAAACTTCCTTAAAATTTTATTAAATACAGAAGTGATGGTGGCAGAGGGACAAGAAATAACAGTCCTATGTTCAGGACCATCTCAGAGATCTTGTTTCTAATAAATCCAACTTATGACTCTTGTGCTATTCCACATATACTATTTATATTTTCTGTCATATCAATCCAGAAAATAATTTCATGCCTTTTATAATTTCCACAAGACAAATAGCTTAAACCGTAAATAATATGGCTTGGCCGTGTCCCCACCCATATCTCATTTTGAATTGTAGCTTCCACAATTCCCATGTGTTGTGGGAGGGACCTGGTGGGGAATCACTGAATCACGTGGGCAGTATTCCCCATCCTGTTTTCATGATAGTAAATAAGCTTCACAAAATCTGATGGTTATATAAGGGGTTTCTCCTTTCACTTGGTTCTCATTCGCTCTTTCCTGCCACCATGTAAGATGTGCCTTTCACCTTCTGCCATGATTGAGCCACATGAAACTGTGAGTCCATTAAACTTATTTTTTCTTTACAAAGTACCCATTTTTGAGTATGTCTTTATCAGCAGCATGAAAACAGACTAATACAATAAATTGGAACCAGGAGTAGGGTGCTGCTGTAAAGATACCTGAAAATGTGGAAGCGACTTTGGAACTGGGTAAAAGGCAGAGTTTGGAACAGTTTGGAGGGCTCAGAAGAAGACGCAAAAATGTGGGAAAGTTTGGAACTTCCTAGAGACTTGTTCAATGGCTTTCTCCTAAGTTCTGATAATGATATGGACAAGGAAATCCAAACTGAGGTGGTCTCAGATGGAGATGAGGAATCTCGTTGGAACTGGAATGAAGGTGATTCTTGCTATGTTTTAGCAGAGACTGGCAGCATTTTGCTCCTGTTCTAGAGATTTGTGGAGCTTTGAACTTGATGTAGATGATTAGGGTATCTGGCAGAAGAAGCTTCTAAGCAGCAAAGCAGTCAAGATGTGACTTGGGTGCTGTTAAAAATCATTCAGTTTTGAAAGGGAAACAGCATAAAAGTTCAGAAGATTTGCAGCTTGATGATGCGATAGATAAAAAAACATTTTATGAGGAGAAATTCAAGTTGGCTGCAGTAATTTGGTTAAGTTTAATTAACCAATTAAACTTAAACAAATGTTAATTGCCAAAACAATGGGGAAAATGTTTCCAGGGCATGTCAGAGACTTTCAGGGCAGCCCCTTCCATCACAAGCCCAGGGGTCAAAGAGGAAAAAATAGTTTTGTGGGCTGGGCCCAGGACCTCCTGCTGTATGCAGCCTAGGGACTTGGTGCCTTGTGTCCCAGCTGCTTCAATGTGGCTAAAGGGGCCAGTGTGCAGCTCAGGTCATGGCTCCAGAGGGTGCAAGCCCCAAGCCTTGTCACCTTCCACGTGGTGCTGAGCCTGCAAGTGCACAGAAGTCAAGAATTAAGGTTTCAGAATCTCTGCCTGGATTTCAAAGGATGTATAAAAAATCCTGGATGCCTAGGCAGACATTTGCTGTAGGTGCAGGGCCCTCGTGGAGAGCCTCTGCTAGGGAAGTGTGGAATGGAAATGTGGAGTTGAAGCCGTTACACAGTGTCCTCTCTGGGGCACTGACTAGTGTAGCTGTGAGAAGAGGGCCACCGTTCTCCAGACCCTAGAATGATAGATCCACTGTCAGCTTTCACCCTGTGCTAGAAAAGCCGCACTCAACATCAGTCCATGAGAGCAGCCAGGTGGGAGGATGTACCTGCAGCCTGCACCTGCAGCCTGCAGCAAAGCCACAGGGCCAGAGCTGCCCAAGACCACAGGAACCCACCTCTTGCATCAGTGTGACCTGAATGTGAGACATGGACTCAAAGGAGATCATTTTGGAGCTTTAAGATTTGACTGCCTTTCTGGATTTTGGAATTACATGGCGTCTGTAGCCCCTTTGTTTTGTCCAGTTTCCCCCATTTGGAATGAGTGTGTTTAATTAATGCCTGTAGCCCCATTGTATCTAGGAAATAACAAACTTGCTTTTGATTTTATCCACTCATTGGCAGAAGGAACTTGCCTTGTCTCTGATGAGACTTTGAACTATGGACTTTAGAGTTAATGCTGAAATGAGTTAAGACTTTGTGGGACTTTTGGGAAGGCATGACTGGTTTTGAAATGTGAGGACATGAGATTTGGGAGTGGCCAGGGTGGAATGATAAGTTTTGAGTGTGTATCAACCCAAATCTCATCTCGAATTTTACTCCGGTAATTCCCACATGTTGTGGGAGGAAACTGGTGGAAGATAATTGAATCATGGGGATGATTTCCCCTATACTGTTCTCATGGAAGTGAATAAGTCTCCCAGTATCAGATGGTATTCTAAGTAGTTTCGCTTATTGCCTGGCCCTCATTCTCTTTGTCTGCTACAGTGTAAGATGTGACTTTGCTCCTCCTTGCCTTCCTCCATGATTGTGAGGCCTCCCCAGCCACGTGGAACTGTGAGATCATCAAATCCTTTTTTTCTTGACAAATTACCTAGTTCTGGGTATGTCTTTATCAGCAGTGTGAAAATGAACTAATACACTGCATAAGACCCTATGAATTTTAAACTTATCAGGTTGTTTTTTCCTCACATCCATGACATTAAATTCAAATTTAACATTGTCCATCTGTGTTCTTTAAAGTCCATGAAATATTAATCTGCTTGGGAATTCTTCTAGAATATCTGTACTGCATACTCTTGCATTTATACTAATGTCTTCTGTTATTTCTTATCTCCTTCAAAGAATACTATTTTTAACCTTTTAAGAAGAAGAGCATCTTAACTGTCCTTTATGTTTCAGATTTATATACTGTCACATTTTTGCTAAGGGTCTTTCTTTCTACTTTAACAATCTTAAGATATTTCCCAAGCAACCTCTATGAAGAACTCTTCAGGTAATTATTAAAAGAATAAAACTCAGGCTTCCAATTCTGGACAAGATGGAGTATCCCATACCTTCCAGGTCCTTCCTCTTACAAACGAATACTCCAGACATAGCAAAGCAAACAAGCTTATGAACACTGTGTATAGTGAAATGAAGTAAATGGATAGGTTGGTAAATTTAGAACTTGAGGAACAACGTGGTAGTGAGTCTTCTGTATATCTTTATTACATGCCGTATAACTCAGTCAGAGTGCTGCAGAAACCTCCAACTGGGAACTGCCATCGGGTGCAGCTGAAATAGATCCAAGAGAACAGTGTTCTCCCTAGCTAAAAGTCCACAAAAGTGTGTCCTAACAACTCAAAAATCTTTCTTAGCAATGTTTACTCTAACTCCAGCCAAACACTAATGGAAAAGGAAAATGGATACACATTTATACACCTCATCTTCTCACTCTCACCTTCAACCGCAGTAGTTTCAGGTAGAAATACTCTGATTCCTCTACCTAGTAAGAGTTGATAAGGCCATGAAAAGACCTATATTTTAGCCAGTTCCTCTCCCACACACACAGAAGGCAATGACACTACAAATTTCCCATTCGGTGTTGTTGGTATAGAGCTGATCTTCAGTTATCTCCTAGACAGAGGTAGTCAATTCTCCGATTCTCCAGCTAGTGGAGTCCAGGAGCAAACTGAGCCTCCTTCCTTATACAGAAGCAACAAGACTTATGAAGGTGGCACTATGTAGGACAAATGAAAACGCTATGAATCAGTAATTTAAAAACCTACCAAGGAGAAAACAGCCCTGGACCAGACAGAGTCACAGCTGAATTCTACCAGAGGCAAAAAGAAAAGCCAGTCACAATCCTACTAATACTATTCCAAAAATTCAAGGAGGAACCTAAAAACCCCATAGTCTCTGCTAAAAGACTACTAGATGCAAAACAAATTTAGCAATGTCTCAGGATATAAAATCAATATATAAAAGTCAGTAGGATTTCTATATCCCAAAAACATCTAAGCTGAGAGTCAAGTCAAGAATGCAAACCCATTAGCAATTGCCACAAAAAGAAAAAGAAAACTAAAAATACAGCTAACCAGGGAGGTAAAAGATTGCTGTAATGAAAATTACAAAACACTGCTGAAAGAAATCAAATGATGCAAACAAATTGGAAAATATTCCATGCTCATGGATAGAAAGAATCAATATTGTTAAAATGGCCATACTGCCCAAAGCAACATACAGATTCAGTGTTGTTCCTATCAAACTATCAAGCACAGGAATTAGAGACCAACCTGAACAATACAGCAAAACCCCATCACTACAAAATATACAGAAATTAGCCAGGTATCCTTGGGAGCCTGACTCAGGAGGATGACTTGAGCCCAGCAGGTGAAGCTACAGTGAACCATGTTCATGCCACTGCACTACAGCCTGGATAGCAGAGTGAGACCCTGTCTCAACAACAACCACAACAACAACCAATAACCCTTTTCCCAGAAATAGAAAAAAAAATCTAAAATGTATTTGGAACCAAAAAAAGAGACTGAACAGCCAAAGCAGTCCTAGATAAAAGCAACAAAGTTGGAGGCATCACACTACCTGACTTCAAACTATACTACAAAGGTACAATATGTGTGCAAAAACAGATGCATAGACCAATGAAACAGGTTAAAGAACCCAGAAATAAAGCTGCATACCTACAACCATCTGGTCTTTGACACAGCTGACAAAAACAAGTAATGATGAAAGGACTCCTTATTCACTAAAGGCGGCTGTAATAACAGGCTAGCCATATATGGAAGATTAAAATTGAACCCCTACATTTAACCATATATAAAAATCTACTCTAGATGGATTAAAGACTTAAATGTAAAACCTAAAAGTGTAATGATCTTAGGAGGAAATCTAGAAGATACCTTTATGGACACCAGCCTAGACAAAGACTTCATAAAAAATACTCCAAAAGCAATTGCAACAAAACTAAAAATTGAATATTAGGACCTAATTAAAATAAAGAGCTTCTGCACAGCAAAATAAACTATCAACAGAGTAAATGAACAATCTAAAGAATGGGAGAAAACATTTGCAAATGTTTCTTTGTTGACTTATCCATCTGACAAAGTCTTAATATCCAGAATCTGTAAGGAACTCAAGTAAGTCAACAAAAAAACACAAGCAACCCCATTGAAATGGCTAATGGGCAAAGGAACTGAACAGACCCTTCTTGGAAGAAGACATACAGGCTGCCAACAAGCATTTGAAAAAATACTCTATCACTAATCATTAGGGAATGCAAATCAAAATCACAATGAGAAACAATCTCATGCCAGTCAGAATGGCTATTATTAAAAAGTCAAAAAATGACAAAGGTTATTTTTTGGTGATTTGCTGGTGAGGTTACAGAGAAAAGGGAATGCGCATACACTGCTGGAGGCATTGCAAGTTAGTTCAGCCATTGTGGAAAGCAGTCTGGAGATTTCTCAAAGAACTTAAAATAGAATTACCATTTGACCCAGCAATCCCATTACTGGGTATATACCCAAGGAAATATAAATCTTACTAACATAAAGACAAATGCATATGTTTATTGCAGCCCTATTCACAATAGCAATGACATGGAATCAACCTAAATGTCCATGAACGGTGGGCTGGATAAAGAAAATGTGGTACATACACCATGGAATACTACACAGCTATTTTAAAATAAAGGAGATCAGGGCCTTTGCAGCAACATGAATGGAGCTAGAGGCCATAATCCTAAACAAATTGGAGCAGGAACAGAAAATCAAATACTACACGTTCTCACAGGAGAGAGCTAAAGATTGAGGAAACATGGACACAAAAAGGGAATAACAGACACTGGGACCTAACTGAGAGTGGAGAATGAGACGAGATTAAGGATTGAAAAACTACATATCGGGTATTATAATGATTATCTAGGTGTCAGTATTATCTGTGTACCAAAGCCCCATGACATGCAATTTACCCATGTAACAAACCTACACATGTATCCCTTGAATAAAAAATAAAAGTTGGAAAAAAAGAAGAAAAATTTAAAAATACAAAAATAAAGCTGCTATTATGAAAATGATCTAACAAGCAATTACAAATGCTTTTGAAACAAATTAAGAAATGAAAAATCTCAACAGTGAATTAGAAGTTTAAAAAAATTCAACTGAAAATTATAAAGCTGAAATATGTGATAATAATAACAAAACTCACTTGATAAACTCAATAGTGGAGTGAAAGTGATAGGAGATAAATTCAGTGAACTCAAGTCCTGAACAATAAAACTTACCTGTTCTGAACAACAAAGAGGAAATAAACAAAAAACAAACAAAGGCCCTTGGACCAATGGGACAATAACAAATGAATTAACATTAATATCATTGGAATCCCAACGAAGAGTAAAGCAGACCAAAATAGTCCTTAAAGAAAATTTGGCAAATTTGGCAAAAGTGAAAAGCCTTCAGAATTAAGAAGCAGAACACACCTCATATATAACAAACTAAAAAAAAAAAAAATTATTCCAGGACACATCATAATTAAAACTCAGAGAAATAAGCCCCTAAAAAACAAAAACAAAAATACAAATAAAAATACCTTGAAAGCAGCCAAATAGAAATGGCACATGACTTATATGACTTACAATACCTCATCAAAAACAATGGGGCAAGAATATAA
Organism: Theropithecus gelada; assembly: GCF_003255815.1. Classification (NCBI taxonomy): domain Eukaryota; kingdom Metazoa; phylum Chordata; class Mammalia; order Primates; family Cercopithecidae; genus Theropithecus; species Theropithecus gelada. The sequence goes on along the minus strand of NC_037675.1, from coordinate 42,105,491 downwards.
GTTCAATTAGCCAAAGATTTTATTTATTTATTTATTTATTTATTTGTCTTTAATGCCTCCAGAGTCCATTCAGTGCTTAGCAACATTTGGTCCTTAGTAGAAAAAATTTCACTGAATCAGCAATCTATTGAAAGTGAATTAACTCTAGAAGAGCTGATGATATTTCATCAGATTTTACAGAAGATTACCTGTGCATTTTCGCACAGGAAAAATCCAAATTCTTCCCTAAGATTTTCATAGTTACCTCTAAATGGGGAACTTTCATATAAAATAATAAATTCAGTTTATGGATTATCACACTTTTAATGAAAAACCATTTTTGTTCATCCTACATTAATCCAGATTTGAAAGTAGAATCCTGCTATGAAAAATAATAAAAAGGAACACTAAGACCTGACTAAATATAATATTAATTAACAAAATTAACTAAAAATAACAGAGGATGCATCAGTTTGATTTATTTTACTGTAGATTTGACTGGTGCTGGAGGAATTTTAACCACTGAAATGCAAAATAACTTCAAAATAAACACTAGACTCCCCTTTTCCTAACTACCTTAATCAGCATAACCTATATTCAGTGATATAAATTAACATACCTGCCCATCTCATGCTACGCTTAGAGTTCTCATCTTACTCATGATTTTTCAAGTAAAAATTTTTTCACTTTCTCAATGTGAACAACAAAGCTACCACTTGCATTCTTTTGTCATGCCTCCAAGAGAAACTATTTTAAGATTTTTCACCTTCTACCCTCAATATTAATCAATTTATCTCTGAAAAATAATAGTGCCTTCCTAATAAAATTTCTGTCCCAAGGTGCTAAGATAATACACATTAATTCTATCTATCTATCTATCTATCTATCTATCTATCTATCTATCTATCATCATCTATCTTTATTCCTGTGTTTATGAGTCTAAACATATATATGCCATTCTATTTGCCTTTTGTCCTTCTATTTCTCTGTGTGTGTGTCTCTCTAACTGATTCTCTGCAGCTATATTATCTGTATATCTCTGTCTGTCCATATGTCTTTCTATTTGTTTACTTTTTTTGTCTATCTCTGCCTGTTTATCTACACCTTCACATCTGTGTAAAGACAGAGTGCTATATATATAAATATATATTTGTCATTTGTCAGGTGTATGTGTATGTGTCTAAGTCTGCCTTTCTGTCTATCATCTAATCTGTCTCTGTTTGTTTGTCTATTATACATTTTCTTGTTTATCCACCTGTCTTTATCTGCCTATTCTTCTATCAGGTTATTTAACCATATATCTATCAGTGGAATCACTGAACCAAAATAGGTATAAATATGTCACTTTTAAAATTAGCTATACAATGTTCCTTTTCATTAATTTTACAAAATGTAGTTAACTGTCCTATTGTTTATGGACATTTAAGTTGTTTTTCAAACATCTGAAATAATCTTACTTTGGAAATCATAGAATTTCACTCTGAAGACTTAATGCTAAGAAAGTTTAAAAATTCACAGAAATAATTTTTATACAATGGACTGTTCAACTCTTTCAGTTATTTCATTCCTAGAAAATAACATATTCAAAGGTTTTGTTCACATTTTTGAACTGATTTAAAACATTATTTTTAGACAAGTTTCATTGAAAATTAAATGATATCAAGTTACTTGAGAGAAGCAAGTATATTTTACATACTGAAATATTATTAATGGATATATGTGAATTAATTATCTGCCTAAGATCTATAACAATGACATTAAAACTTCAGTTTTAATGTAGAGGAGAATAGGCATAGGTCAAGCAAAATGGTGCAGTGAACAAAATGTTATTTGCAAAATGTTAACTCTAATTATTTGCCAGTATTTTTAGTTTATTCAAAGCTACTATTTAAACATCTAAATCATAGAGCAGTGAAAAATTCTCCAAAAAATGTAATTTTAATCACCTCATATTTTCAGTGCTAAGATGAAGAAATATGAGTTTGATAGCAATTCAATTAGGCAAATTAGTAACACATCAAATGACCTTCACTAGAAAGTGATAATTAAAGAATGAATGCCATCTTCTAGGAAGGATTTTAGTTCTGTGTAAAGGGTTTCCTCTTTTCTCTGACCTATTCTACAATTTTAGATTAATGACATGAATAAAGACATATCAATGTACTTTTAAAAGGTGCTAATGATAAAAATTTATGACGAAATTAGGATGAAATTTAGATTTACTCTATGGAATAAATTTTACAAAATTTTATTTAATACCAATGCATGTAAAAAATCTGAATATTTATTTACAATTGTAAGTTCAAAATTGTCAAAGATGTCTGAAAAAGATCAGCTCTGAAAATCATATATTCAACACTTCATTAATTTATTCTCTAATTGTATTTATGATGTGCTAAATATTGATAGAACAATAAATTAATATGTTTACTAGAATTATTAATGGGGATTGTGGGTTAATTAGTAGTCTAATTACAAATAATTAATAGTATACCGATGAGATAATGTGCTCTAAGTAGATCTTCAAAATTCTATGATATGTTGATATCATTTCAAGTGTTATGTAAATTCAGGTAAACAAACAAAAAAGGTAACCTTCTTAAATTCCAGGAACTTATAACGGGATTAGTTAAGAGGACCCAGGGGTTTTAACCTTGTGCCTTGGGGGCCATTAAAAAAAACTGGAGTGTTTAGCTCAAAGAAATTAATGTCTCTAACATAGGAAAACGCTCTCCAAAAATTTAATTTATAAAAATTTGAAAAATAGAAAAGGTGGATAGATTTGTTTTTAAGAAAATAATGGTCAATATGAAGAATTCATCAAACAGTGCTACTGTTTCCATAAAAAGAACTAAAGGTCATTTTTTTCCTTTGAAACAAAATTGGCTTCCATTGCAAAATATAAAAAAAAATTTTGTTGTTGTTTTTATACGACAAATGACATGTAACCTCAATTGGCTTCTTTGACAGTTAAAGAATAAAATTTCAGATTCTAGTTTGTTCAAGCTCCCAATCAGGACACAGTAAGTATGTTAAGTACTGATGGCGATTGAATTTTTAAAAAACAGCATGTTGTTTTTAAATAAAATATTTTAAAAAATGAGTTAAAGTCAAAGTTGGTCTTTTGCCAGAAACACATGCTCAATTAGATTTTCTTGAAAGACCATTTCCCTAAGAGCAACAATACTGTTGAATTAATATATATTTAAAATTTTAATTTTATAAGATGTATACATCAGTCTTATCTTCATGAAACTTTTGGTAATCCGCCAATGGGTTTTTCCTTGCTAGTATCGAAAGCAGTGTCCATCATAGTAATTGTCAAACTGAATTATACCCTGTGTTTACAATTGTCCCTCTAATGTGAACTCATTCAATGCAGAGACCAAAATCCAGTATTAATTCCACAGTGTTTACAACAGCTGCATATTGTAAATGCTTAATAAATGATTTTTGAATGAGAAAGAAACTGCTGTCCTTTTATTATTTTTATGGCATCTTGAACCATTGTTTCCAACATTAAAAGAATACAAATTCGTTTAACCGTTGTCAATTTAGTATAAAATTAAATAAAATATAAATTATTTAGAGATCTTTCAATCTATCACATTGTTACACTTTTATATTTTTAAATTAATACTATGGATGATAAAAATAGGCATAAAGATGATTTAACAATTGCTATGTAAGTTTTACCAGATATCAAATTTGACATTATTCCATAAGCTATTTTGATGCTAAGTCCAATTGGCTTTACATTATACTTGCTTATTCTTGTCTGTTGGAATACAGGGGTGATATAGATTCTGTTAGAGTGCACATGGTAAATTGATTATGTAAACATAAACAAGGTAGTTCATCTTAAATAGCTAACATTATTATTATATTCCATTTCATCAAAAAATAAATAAAGACTAAAAGTTTTCCCATTACTCTTACTCATCAGAGTAAACATTTTGGTATCCACTATTACTATAGTGTTCTGCAATTACTATTAAATAAATGCTTTTATTTCAGTCTATTTGATTAGCAGCCCTGGTGGAAAGGCTAGCTATTTAATGATGACAGAATCTTTGGATAAAAATAGAAATTTAGGGAAGTGAAGTGAAGTGAAAGTCTATAATAACAAATTTATATTAAGTATAATTACATGCACATAAAATAGGAAAAATTGGATTTTAAATTTAGCAAAACTAAATTCTCATATATAAATATATAAATGAAATTAAATCATAAACCATAATTTATAGATAGATAGATAAATAGATAGATAACAGTTTTTTTTGAAACAACAAAAATCATTATGGAGAAGATATTGTTAACTTTAAGTGTTATGATTTAAAATATAATATACTGCAATTAAAATTATTGCTTTTTTTTCAGAAATGTTAAATTGAGACAAATGAATTTCTTGAGGCTTGGCTCACTATCATTCCACTGTAGTCAGCATATTTTAACTTATTTGCATATAAACAAGAAAATTAGAATAATTTATGATACATGAATTTAAAAATGATGTTTAAATTAATGAGTATAAAAAAACACAATATAGAAAATTGATTAAGGGAAAAGAAATAAGTGTGTGCATATTTTGAAGGTAATTTCTACCATGATGTAATTTTCCTTTTCAATTGTCTCCCAGTGGTGCATATAAGAAATATCTACATATCATATTTTCATCCATTACAAATAATCACAATATTATTATAAAAAGTACATATAAATATAATTCATATCTGAGTAAGGTACTGTGTATCATGGGTCTCAACATTAATGTTTACTTCATTGTAAATAAGACTTCCAACATGCATGGAGAAAGCAAATCATAAAACAAAGCTGTACTTGCTATGAATCAGGTAGTTTTTGCAAGTTTTGAGTTCAATACTGTGAAAAGTTATCCATCTTTAAAGATTTATTATGTCTTAAAATATCTATATAATTTTATAAATAAATTATTTTTATTGCTGAATAATGATTAAAACTAAAAAATATTTTGAACTAAACTTAGCAAAGAAAAAATGTGGCAAATATGAGAATAAAAGGTAACATTTTGAAGGAAAGTATATGTAAATAAAGTCATGACACAGAGTGATGGTAAAACTAGTTTTGTGTCCTTATTTTAGAAATATCCAAGGTTCATTTAAAATGCAAAGAACAACCTGCAGCTATGTCCAGTTAGGATTCTCCTTGTAGAAAAAGAATCAACTTTACAATTTTCCTAGCAGAAGAAGAATCCAAGAATCAAAGGAGTTTTTTCTTTGTAGAGAAAGAATCAAAGTAATAGAATAGATAGAGATATACACAAGAAGATTTGTGAAGAGAACTGGTTCCCAAGATTATGGAGGGTGAGAAGGTTTATGATAAGTTGCTTGCAAATTTTAGACAAACCCAGCAGGCCAATAACATGGCTCAGTCCAAGTGTGAAGCCCTCAGACCTAAGTTGATGGTGTAACATCTGGGTACAAAATAGTGAGGAGCATCATGTTGTGTGTGCGCTTGTGTGTGTGTGTGCATATGTGCATATACACTCAGATAGCAATTCCATGTTTTCATCGGGGTTGTACATATATTTAACCCTCAGGAGAGACTTGTGCAAAGTATTCCATAGGTCCCATGCAGACCATTGTCAAAAGTCAGTCTTCACAGCAATCAGAGGGCATCAGACAGGATTACATGGAAACAAGCTGCAGGTCAGCAGTTTGAGACCCATAGGGTTTGTTTCCACTATGAGCATCAAGAGCTTTTTTTTAAGATAAAGCTGAGAATCAAACACATGTTTCTTTCTGTATTTTGTTCTAATAATCATATTTCTCCGATAGACCTTTTTTTTTTCTCTGTCATGCAGGCTTGAGTACAGTGGTTCTATCTTGGCTCACTGCAACCTCCCTTTCTGGACTGAAGTGATTCTCCTGCCTCAGCCTCCCAAGTAGCTGGAACTACAGGCATGTGCCATCACGTCCAGTTAATTTTTCTGTTTTTTTTTTTTTTTTTTTTTTTTAGTAGAGGCGGGGTTTCACCATATTGGCCAGGCTGGTCTCAAATTCCTGACCTCAAGTGATCCACACACCTCGGCCTCTCAAAGTGCTGGGGTTACAGGCGTGAGCCACCACACCTGACCTTCTCCTACAATTTAAGTGCCTCTGAGTAATTACAGAAAATGCCAAAAAGTAAGCAAACCAATACTATTTCAAGGTACTATATTGCTACCTATTCAGAGTTTGAGAGGTACATACCAAGGAATAAATTTTGAAAAGTCATATTTTATTGTGCAAATTAACTGTAGACTACTTCTGATTCTCTGTGTTGATTTGATATTCGAAAGGATGATAAACAAATAATACAGTGTCAATTGAGTAAGTCAGCCCTGGAGTCTTACATATTTATATGTCCATGAAATCTGTATCAGGGATGGGGAAGCCACGTGCATCTGATGGTATGGTGAAGAATCTCTAAGATCCTCTATTCAGTATAAAAATTATATAACATGTTAAGAGGAAAATATTCAATTGTTAGAATGCTTAAATGAACAAATATATCCTTGAGTTTGGAGAGGAAGTGCTAAAGAAGTACAATGCATTATCACAAAACACAGTTTCTTCTTTGAAGGTCAAATTTGATAGAACAGAATAATTTTATGAATTGCTTTGTATTTTCATTTTCATTATGATTTGAATGAACTTCATTACAGTGTGGTCACTTGAAGTAGTAACCTCTAAAAATAAAAAATTTATATACCAAAAATAGGCCGGGCGTGGTGGCTCAAGCCTGTAATCCCAGCACTTTGGGAGGCCGAGACGGGCGGATCACGAGGTCAGGAGATCAAGACCATCCTGGCTAACACAGTGAAACCCCGTCTCTACTAAAAAATACAAAAAACTAGCCGGGCAAGGTGGCGGGCGCCTGTAGTCCCAGCTACTCGGGAGGCTGAGGCAGGAGAATGGCGGGAACCCGGGAGGCGGAGCTTGTAGTGAGCTGAGATCCGGCCACTGCACTCCAGCCTGGGCGACAGAGCAAGACTCCCTCTCAAAAAAAAAAAAAAAAAAAAAAAAAAAAAATTTATATACCAAAAATAGAATATAAATTATCCATGCTTGCTTTTATATTGCTTTTTACTTGCAGTAACAGACATAATCAAGAAACTTCAGTTATACAAGCTGAATTAGTACTAAAGAACTGCTGTAAAACCTTGTACTTGTAATTAACAATATGGTATTTTACACATTTAAATATGTTAAAAGGATGGGTGTCACCTTGAATGTTTTACCACAAACAGATATGCATATGCATACACAAGAAGATAATAGCATTTTTGGAGGTAATGGATATATTTAATACTTTGATTATGGTGTTAGTATCATGAGTGTATACATATGTCCAAGCTCATCAAAATACATATTAAATATGTGCAATTTTATACATCAATTTAGCTCAATAAAGCTTAAAAAGGCTAAATTAAAAATGTTTTTGTATTAGGATTCTTCAGAGAAACAAAACCAATAGGATGGATGGATGGATAGATAGATAGATAGATAGATAGATAGATAGATAGATAGAGACATATGAGACAAGATTTGTTAGAGGATGTGGTTCACACGATTATGGAGACTGAGAAGTCCTGTGATAGGTTGTTTGCAAATTGTAGAACCAGGAAGACAATAACATGTCTCAGTCCAGGTGAAGGCCTCAAAACCCAAGTTGATGATGTAACTCTCTGTCTAAGGCTGAATGTCTAAGCATCTGGCAAGCCACTGATGCAAGTTCTGGAGTCCAAACACTGTACAACCCGGAGATCTGATGTCCAAAGACAGAAGAAGAAGAGTGTCTTAGATCCAGATGAGGGGAGGGGCAGGGATGGGCAGAAGTAAATCCCTCTGACATTTTGTTTTATCTGAGCCCTCAGTGAATCAGATGGTGCTCACCCACATTGGGTGAGAGCAAATTGTGCTTATTCAATTCAGTAATTCAAATGCCCATCTCTTCCGGAAATGCTCTCAAAGACATGCCCAGAAATAATACTTTACCAGCTCTCTGGGATCCCTTAGTCCAGTCAAGTTGACACCTAAAATAACTGTCACAGTTATAAAATAAGGATATTTTTGAAGTTAATTCGAATGTAGCAAAATTCATATATTGCATTTTCTAAAACTTTAAAAAATGTTAAATTCTAATTTAATTTTATTCTCTCATCTCTAACGAGTATATGAGTTGATTTTCAGATAGATTTAACAGCTAAATTTCAGTTAACTACCAAGTTCCTGAATTATGAATAAAAGCTTAGGCTTGTAAAATGTGTTACTTTTCCAATATCTAGATTTATTGATTTCTACAATAGGTTTGAACTTTTTAATCAGATCTGCTAAACCTTCCATATACATTCATAAGATATTACCACATTAAAAACAATATATAATAAAACATCCACTCAGTCACATTTGAAAAACTGATGCTTTTTTTACTTCTTGTAGCCTAGTTTTAACAAATTAATATAGTCCTTTAGCTTAATTATTTTATTAGATTGTCTCTCCATTTTACATCTCCTGCATGAGTGACAGACTAGAACTTGAACTGACATAAGACACTAGAGCTTGTGACTCCTAAATTAGTGTTGGACCTATTGCAACATGCTGTCTCTCATTAGCGATAAGGAGGTTATTTGTGGTATATACGTATTACAATTATTCTGCCACTTCAGGTTTCAAACTAATATTATTAGAAGCATATATAGCATTTATTTGTGAGATATACATGATTTAAAAATTCTGTGGCATAAACATACAGAACTGGGGAGAATACTCAAAGAATCAAAAATATCTGTGTTCCTCCTGAATCTTCCTTAGCTTGTGACATTTTTCTTCATTGTCTCAAGATGGGTGTTTCAATTCTCGTCGCTGCAACCAACTTCCAATTTGGAAAAAGAGCTAAACGGAGAAAGATAAAGAGCAAAATGTATTAGACAATCTCTCATAGGATGAATAGATAGACAGGTAGATAGAAATATACACACATGCATATATGCATGTATGCCTGCATAAAATATATAAATGTATGTATGTGTGTACTCATATTGCACCAAGAACTTCTGTAAATATCTAATAGCCAGAAACATATCATGTGTTATGCCAATAGCTGCTAGGAATAAAATACATCAATTTTATCTGGGAACAAAATCTTGTTTCTATTAGTAAGGAAAAAATGAGGAAATAAATATGGGTAAGAAATATGTGGTAACTACAAAGTATGTATATGCTTATATACATATTTTTAAGCTGCCTACTAATATGTATATTTTAAGCTGCCTACTTTTATATTATATATACATTATATATTATTAGTTATATAAATATATAATATTAATTATATAATATATTTTTTATATATTAGTAGGCAGCTTGAAAGATAATAACAACTCAATGAGTAGTTTATTTTGCAAGTAAACATAATTGTTCTTACTATATTTAGGGGTTATCTAATTTTCTGTTAAAATATTGTAAGGAAATAGCTGTTCTGTGTTTTGCATCAGAAAGAAAACACAGAATATATTTCTTACCCTCACTTCTACAAAGACTGAGCAAGTTTCAAGGACTATAGAGCAAACTAAGAAAGTTGACAAGATACCAATAACTCTGAAAGAGGCGCTGTTAGAAAGGCTTCTGCTAGGGATATCAATTTGCCTCTGACTCCTTCTTTCCTTTATCTTCCACTGTGAATCAATAGCTAAATCCTATCTATTTTACTTTCACAATATCGCCTGTGGTCATGTCTTCTTTCTCTTCCTACTCCTGATGTCCTCGTTTCTTTCATTGTCTTGCACTGGACAATTTTCTAAACTGGTGATCTCAAGCACATCAATACATGTACCATGATAAAAGTCTTCCAGACACTTTACTTCAGGATTTCTTAGAGTTTCTAACACTACTCACAATTCTCTATAATAGAATCTCTGAGAGAAGAATACAGTGTTTCTCAAGTATATGTTATCGTATTTCCCAGAACACAAAATTTCCCTCATAACAGTGACTGAGTAAAACAGAACAAAACAATTGAGTAAAACATGAATATTGCACCTGAATTTTCACAATTTGCAAACAGAAAACCCTGACCTAAACTAGAGAGAGAATCTTCAAATATTATCATTTTCTCTAGTTCCTTTTTCCTCTTCTTCTTTTCTATCTATCCTACCCACCGATGATCAAATTATTTTTGTGTCATGTATTTGATTATGTTACCACATTCTTATAAAATTTCAGTGACCTGTTTTCATATCCAGAATAAGTTATTCAGGATAATGCAACGTAATTTCAATTTACATTTCCAGCTGAGTTTTTAATTAGTCCTCATCTTCTGCTAATGGAATAGTGGAACATAACCAAACTGCCCACTGCCATGACCTTGGCATGCTGTTTCATACATCTGGGCTTTGTCAGTCTCTGCCTGAAATGCCTTTCTTTGAACTGCTAATCTGTGTGTGTCAAATACATTTAAGACAAAATAAAAAATGTGTGTGTAATCCCCAAATTTACAAAGCATCTCTTTTACTAATATAGCATATTGTTCAAACCTATACAACTATTTTATTTAAACTTGACTATGATTAGGTATGAATATGCTATGTTACTAAAATTAGGAAACATAACTGGAGAATACATGTTTTACTCAATGGTATGTTCCTATTTGCCACAAAACATAATGTTGTACCTAATGGAAATGTGCATTTCAAAACTATTTACTGAATGTAATCCATCGTCACTACTATGACTCCTTCTGCCTTTATTCACTTCAAAATTCGAAGGACTATGAAAGCATCAACAATATCTTTTCCATTCCTCACTGACCAAAAGCAGACAGCTCTGTGACAACTAGGAGGGGCAATGAAATATGTGTCACTCTCTTGGAATCTGGGTTTCTATTTATTAAAAGTCTGTGTTATATTCAATAAACACAATAACCGTATTTTCTTAAAAAGTAATTTAAGATATGCAATTTTACCTGATCCAAAATACCCTGAGTTAAACATGTATATATATTTTATATACATTTATGTGTGTGCGTATATGTGTGACTATACATACATATGTCACTTATGATCATACTCTAGAGAAGAATAATGCAGAATTGTAACCTAGTTGTTTTGCCTGCAAATTCAAAGATCTCTTTCCAAATTATCTTTACTTACAGGTGCAAGAATCATCGAAATGTGTTTTATTATACCTATATCTCACCATATTTTTTAGAACCTTGTAAAGGGAAAAAGGCAGGTTGCTATTTTTATCTTATTAAATTGACAATACTTTTGTCATTTTTCCCCAATTTGTGGCTCAGTGCCAACATCTTTAGGAATTATGGATTCAAGCATTTGAATTTGTATTGTGGTAACTGAGTCACCTCTACAAATTACATCCTGAAAACAAATTAAAAAGTAATACATTTCATAAATTCTCCATAGTATTCATATATATCATCCAAAATTTAAAAAGACAAAATAAAGTTGTTTTATTTTTCTGACCATTTACTTTAAAATATAATCTTGCATTTCATATTATTTGTTAGCAGGTTTCTATGTATGAGACCCACATCAATACATGATGTATTTGTGCTGAGCAAAATAATTTATTTAAGAAATGTGTTTCATTATTGCCGTGGAAAAATGTATTTTTTTTTAGCATAACCAGGAGATTCTATCTTTTCCTAAGTTCCAGAGGGACTTCATGGAGTGATCAAAGAAATGTCTATATAAAAAGGCTTATCATGTTTAATCCAAGTTCAATATTTTAATTTAATCTGGTCAAAGAATATATATGGGTTTGTAGAATATGAAAATGAAGATTTCAAATTAACGTGAATGCATTTTACCTAAATCAAGGGACAGCTGTTTGGGAAATTAATGCAGAACCCTTGTCTAAAAGTTTTGATGTGTGTTATCAAAAGAGTTCCCTAGGGATCTGTATTTTAGCAAATGCTGCTAGATGATATTTATTGATATCAAAGCTTGGAAAACATTTAGTTTTTTTAAATAAATGCTGGATATTAGACAATTGATGCAGAGTTTACAAAATTTTTCTCTCATTCTGTTGTAAAGTATGCATCCAATGAAGGTCTAATATCCAGCATCTATAAGAAACTTGAACAAATTTACGACAAAAAAGAAACTAGTCCCATTAACAAGTGGGCAATGGACATGAACAGACACTTTTCAAAAGGAGACATACATGCAGCCAACAATCTCATGAAAAAAGGCTCATCATCACTGATCATTAGAGAAATGCAAATCAAAACCGTAATGAGATACCAGCTCACACCAGTCAGAATGGCTATTTTAACAAGTCAAAAAATAATTGATGCTGGCGAGATTGTGGAGAAAAAGGAATGCTTATACAATGTTGGTCAGAAGGTTAATTAGTTCATCCGTTGTGGAAGACAGTGTGGCGATTCCTCAAAGACTTAAGACAGAAATACTCTCGACCCAGCAATCTCATTACTAGGTAGATACCCAGAGAAATATAAATCATTCTATTACAAAGACACATGCACATGTAGTGTATATTCACTGCACCAGTATTCACAATAGCAAAGATATGGAATCAACTTAAATGTCCATCAATGCTAAATTGGACGAAGAAAATGTGCCATATATACACCATGGAATACTATAAAAAAGAACAAGATCATGTCCTTTGCAAGGAAATGGATGCAGCTGGAGGCCATTATTCTTAGCAAACTAAGGCAGGAACAGAAAACCAAATTATCACATGTTCTCATTTATAAGTGCGAGTTAAATGATGAGGACACATGGACACATAAGAAGGGGACAACACACGCTGAGGCCTATTGGGGGGTGAAGGCTGGCAGGAGGGAGAGTATCAGGAAAAATAACTAGTGGGTACTAGGCTAACACCCCTATGACATAAGTTTTTCTATGTAACAAACCTGCAAATGTACTTTTGAACTTCAAATAAAAGTTTAAAAAATGTTTTCCAAAAGACTCTTAGCTACGTAAGAACTACTAGTTACACTTTTTGTTCTCCTCTTCAAAAATCAAGACAGTGAAATCTTTTTAGTAATCCAGTAGAACCTTAGTCTAACTTTGCAAAGTGGAAAAAAAGAAGATAAAATGAGTAAATAGTTGCGACTTTCTATACATTGTTGCCTGAAGTTAGATGAGGTATACTTGCTAAATTTTCCTGTCATTATGGGGCATTTAAAACATTGGACACAGTTATTCCTTCAAATTGATAGAAATACAAATTGGGGAAAAACATAAAAGAAATTTTTACAGCTGCAGATGAATTAATCTTGTGTTCATGGTCTCCTTGTTAAATTTTATTTCACTGGAAACTGTATTCTGTGACTGATATTTTATGAATAATATTACACTACTTATAAAAGAGACAATGGATTTTATCCAGTACAAAGTGTAATAAAGACAAAACTCTACTCAGAAATTTCAAAGAGTTATAATAGTGAACACTAGCATAGTTGATTTTATGAATTTCTATCCTTTGAAACTAATCTATTTTTTTTATTATTATTATTTTGACACAGGGTCTTGCTTTGTCATCCAGGCTGGAGTGCAGTGCAGAGATTCTTCACTAACTGCAATTTCTGCCTCCCAAGTTCAAGCTATCCTCGTGCCTCAGCATCCCGAGTAGCTGGGACTACAGACTCCGCCACCATGCTCAGCTAATTTTTGTATTTTTTGTATAGATGGGATCTCACCATGTTGGCCAGGCTGGTCTCAAACTCCTGGGCTCAAGTGATCTGCCCACCTTGGCCTCCTAAAGTGCTAGGATTATCAGTGTGCGCCACGGCACCTGACCCTGAAAATAATCTATATTAAGGACTATTTGATGGTATAGAATGATGACTTGGAGTTTTTTTGCAGATAATATATTGAGTAATATTTTTAATGATTGAGTTATGTCCTTTAAGGTAATAGAAAGGTTAGGCAACTTTCACATAAAATATATTTATTTTATTCATGCCAATTTGATATTGATGATTAATTATAATACAGGCATTACTGCTCCTACAATTTGCCTATTATAAAAGATTATTACACTTGTTAGTAGATTAGACTGGTAAGCAGGAAAAAATAATGTAATAGAACCAATGACCGTTGAGAGGAAGAAGGAGTTAACATTTAATATAATCAAAATATTTCATATGCATTCGAGGTTTTTCTCAATAGGCTATTGTATCCATAGATCTTTTGCTTTTCTTTTTCTTGTAACTGCCCTTTCTTTAAATGATTATGGAGCTAGATTTAAGTATGAATAAAGTGAGTTTTAAATTTTGTGCCTACATGTGATTTTTATTATATAGTTTGTAAAAAACTACTAATGCTTTGTATTGGTGGTACTAAAATGGAATGTATAGTCATTAACCACACATCACTTATACAATTTTAATAGTTAGAATTCTAAAACGTGTATATACTAATTAAGTTTTACTCTTAATTTAAGAAAATTAAGACTGGGTATGGTGACTCACGCCTGCCATTCCAGCACTTTGGGAGGCTGAGGCAGGCGGATTACGAGGTCAGAAGATCCAGACCATCCTGGCTAACACGGTGAAACTCCGTCTCTACTAAAAATATGAAAAAATTAGCCGGGCGTGGTGGCGGGCGCCTGTGGTCCCAGCTACTCGGAGGCTGAGGCGGGAGAGTGGCTTGAACCCGGGAGGCGGAGCTTGCAGTGAGCAGAGATTGCGCCACTGCACTCCAGCCTGGGGGACAGAGTGAGATTCCGTCTCAAAAAAAAAAAAAAAAAAAAAAAAAAAATTAAAATTACAACTGCTTATCATGTTTTCTTTTTCTGTTTACAGTGGTAAAAACAAACCGTTCTTAATCTAGATTAAAAAATGTAATATATATCCAAAGTATTTGGAATATCTGCCTTAACTGTTCTCCACTGTGTATTCAGCATTTCACATATTGTTTGGCATATAGCAGGGGTTCTTATTTGTAAACATTTGGAATATATGTAATAAATATTTTAAAATTCAGTATGTACTTTCGTCTCACAAGAACCAAATACGAATGGGTTAGATCTCCATTTATTCAATAATGGAATACAACTACTTATTCCTTTAAGGAATAATGTGTCTTATAAATGTACATTTTCAGAAGTAATTGTAAAAAAGTATTATTAATGCTAAGTTTCTAAACTTCTTGGGATATAAAATGCATTTCAGCCGTTTGTAAGTAGGATATTTTAATATTCAGAAAAAATTATTCTCCACACAAGCATTAAACCCCATAATTTGACAGCTTTAAGAGTCAAAATATTCAAACTACTTAGCATTTATAGATATTATTTTATATCATTACTACTTTGGCACATTTAAAAACATCCATCATTTTCAAATTCCTTTATATTTTATTTCTTGAACTTTTTGCCTTAAGCTCGTCTCCTCTTAGTAGACATTTAATTCACAAATAAATCATAGAGTAACAATAAAAACTAAATCTCATTAATTTCCCTAATCTGATCATTTGTGACCTAAAGTAATTGAGTGCATTTTAATTCCAATCTAGAAAATAAACATATCCAGGCTAACTTAGAATAATCTATTTTAAATATTAAATATTATTCTCTTAGGAATTATAGATTCATCTCTTGAGAAAGAATGGACATGCGCATAGTAAAAAAAAATCTAATATTACATATAATAGATCATATCATATAATATATTGGTCCTTATTTAATACTTACCTGGAATATTAATACATTACCATTCAATAGTAGTTATGAAAATAATGAAATTTTACATTGCCAAAAATGAACAAACTGGATTATAATATATTATACATTTAGGACCTTTGTATTGTCAGAATGTGTGAGGTATAAATTTAAGACAACTTACCTCATGTAATTTAATGACCATAAAATAATTTTAATATATTTATGTAAGTATGTGAATGTGGGCATGTAAGTGTGTTTAAGATTAATAGGCTAGTTAACATCAAATTAGTTACATATCCCTTTTTGTATTTCTCTTCTGAACTTTGTATTTTAGAAGTTTCTATAAATTTCCTTATTTTTTGTAACTGCCAAAATATTACTGGCCCTGGATTTAGACACTATTTATTGACACGTTGCATTATAGAACTAGCTCTGTCTCCCTGAAACAATTTTGCATTGATTATAATATTCGTATGTACTTCCTTTTCATTTCACTGATCTTCTGATCCAGGTTCAGTTATGCACCTGTATGTACTCTATACCTTATCTCCTCTTATTTCTTCAGTGTATTCCCTTGATCATTTTTTCTTTTCTCTGCCCTGTATTGCAACTTTAATTTCTCCAAGTTGATTGGTTTTTTGACTTCATGTCTTGCCCATGCTAAAATAAAACTTTTTTAAAAATCACAATATCACTAACATACGTTCTGTTTTCTCTTGTGTTTCTCGAAATATTACTATATTTTTACGGGTTTCAATAACTCCCTCACATTAACTACTCAAAGCAAAACAGGACATTTATGTTTTCTTTCCACTACTCACTGGATTTGTTCTCCCTAGTACACCAGTTATTCTTATATTTTCCTTAGTTACCTCTTCTGATCTTACTTTGTTTTGCAGCATTTGCCACTGTGGACAACTTTCTTCTTTTTGAAATTCTCTTCCACTGGATTCCACAGGATACCACAGGGATTCTCATCTCAACTCCATGTTCTCCTATGCCCACCTCTCTCTGTTCAGTGATATATATATTTCCAAGTATATCTGTATCTGCTAATTCTTAAAATTTTGATGATTGACAAGATTTCATACATATTTTTTCTTCCAACCTTCATGTTTTCCTTTCATCATCTTCTATAACTTTAACCATCAAATAAAATACACTAATTTTTAGATCAAAATTCCCACACTGTTTATCTTCTGAACTTCAGATAAGTTTATGAAACAGCCTATCAGACATCTTTATTGGGATGCAATAAGGCATATTTACCTAAATATATCACAAACACAATTAATCCCACTTCTCATATTCACTTCAACACATACTTTCTCTTATTTATCTTAATTCCTCTTTATTGAATGAAATACTATCCAGATGTGTAAAATAACATTTCACTCTGTCTCTGAAACTTAGTGACACTCATTTTTTCAATTTATCATGTAATTAAATTTAATTAAATACTTGCAATGTATCTTAACTGGGTCTTAAAATTTTCTTTTTAGTAACTTTTCAATTCCTAGAGGATAGATCCTTCCATTCTGAGCTTTCTTACTCTCCTTCGGTGTTTACAATAGTGCTCTGCTAATGCAGAGGAATTTCACTACCTCACAGGGATGCAGTGAAGATGAGGTACATATTGAAAACATTCAAAAGGTGTATTAAAAACGTATTTTCCAATTATTCAAACTGTCTCGTGTGAGTCATATGGGCTTAAATATTCCTAAGGTCTTCTGGGTTCTAATTTATATCCTTAACTTTTCAGTAATGAAGATGATTTTAGAGTACAAATAACTTTACTTTTCTTGTCATCCGAGAAGGTAGTTAAGAGACAATACTATTTTCCTGCTTCAATCTATCACAAAGTATCAAAGAAATACTAGATTTACCTTTTGGGGTTATGCTTTTATTGGCCCCCTTTCCTTCAGCAATCACTTTCTCTCATTATCATGTATCATTACTTTTCATCCTTACCTCTTCTGTCTCTTATTGCTGCCTGAGAGTACTAACATCTGGTTTAATAAGAGTGCTTATCCATAAAGTGGCAGTAATATGAATTTGGCCAATGTTTCCCCCTTGTCCCATTCTAGCTGAACAGAGTAAAGTTGTGTAAGTATAATCTTACACATTTCTCTCATTTACAGTTTTCAAGAGTCTGAAATATTGAATCCTATCTTAGGGGAGGAGAAGGAAGAATTCACTCATCATTCTTTAGGAATTTATGTTATTATATTTAGAGATATTGTTACAGTGTATGAGATGCCAATGGACTGACAAGCACATATAAAATTCTTAATACAGAGGTGCAGGCACACCAAGGGACTGAGACCTACTCAGGACTATAGAACTCTTCCCCTACCCAGCATCTCACCACATTACTAAAGGTTTATTTATAGCAAATCCTCTTACTCAGTATTTCATGTTCAGCTATCAAGAGATAATTAACAGACACATTGAAAGACAAAAATAAAGCATTAAAGCAAGACATAGCAGGCCGGGCACACTGACTCATGCCTGTGATCTCAGCACTTTGGGAGGCTGAGGCAGACTGATTGTGAAGTCAGAAGTTCGAGACCCGCCTGGCCAATATGGTGAAACCCCGTCTCTACTAAAAATACAAAAATTAGCTGAGTGTGGTGGCATACGCCTGTAGTCCCAGCTACTCGGGAGGCTGAGGCAGGAGAACCACTTGAACTCGGAAGATAGAGGTTGCAGTGAGCTGAGATTGTGCCACTGCATTCCAGCCTGGGCGACAGAGTAAGACTCTATCTCAAAACAAAAATAATAAAAAATTTAAAAAAATATCTAAAAAGACATAGCAAGTATCAAAGCCAGAGTCAGACACATGGCAGGAATGTTGGGAGCATCAGATAGTCTCTATAAAAGGCCTACAGATGATGTTGAAAAAAACTTTTTTCATTACATTTTTAGCTTCAGAGACTGAGTAAAATATGACTTTTTCTTGTGAATTATTACATCATTTGGATGTTCCTGTGACTTCTCATCTGCTTATTTTATGCATACAATAAATAATCTCCAAGGCTCAGGCTAGAGTATGACTTGTCGATTCCAGTTCCTTTCTAAGTTTAGAAAAGGGTTTATCTTATGAGTATCAACAAGTCCTACCTTAATTTCTCCTTTCTATGTCTATACGGTTTTCATAACATAGCTCCGCATGTCAGAATACTTTTTATTTTCCAGTAATGTAAATTCCAATATAGTAAAACCATTTCTTGACCATGTAGCCAAATCACTGGCTATGGGCCAAGAATCAATATAAATCCATACCACATTTTTTTATTATCATTTAGTTCCTATGATACTGCAAGGAGTGCTTCTCATAATTTTACTTTTTGAACATATTTATTCCTTCCTTATTCCAGCAGTGTTTAGAATGCAATTCTAAGAGAATGCAACACAACTACCTTCCAGATCAAGTGTTGTTCCTCATCATTGTGTTACTGTCCATAATTTATGTTGTCCTTTGACATCCTCCAGTAACCAAGCATATTGCGTATCCATCGAATTATGGTGTCAGATAATTCCTTACAGAGAGTTAATGCATGGCACAGGTGCCACTATCTCATGCAGGCAATAGTTACCTGCAGTGCTCCTTCTCTTGCATATTATTATTTTTATTATTGTGGTAAAATATACATCATAAATTTTATAATTTGTCAATTTTTTAAGTACAATTAGGTAGCATTAAATACATAGTGTTCTGCAGTCGTTACACACCATCCATCCCTAATGGTTTTTTATTTTCCCCAACTGAAATTCTGTATCCAATAAACACTGATTTTCTATTCCTCGCTACCCCCAGCCCCTGGAAATCGTCATTCTACTTTATGTTTCTATGAATTCTAGGACTGTGGGAAACTCATATAAGAGGAACCATATCATATTTGTTCTTTTGTAACAAGATTATTTTATTTTCCGTATCTTCAAGGTTCATCAGTATTGTAGGCTGTGTCGAAATTTCTTTGTTTGAGGATGAGTAATATTTTATTTTATGTGTATACCATATTTTGTTTCCCTATTCATCTGTGGTTCAACACTTGGATTGCTTCTATCTTTTGACTATGGTAAATAATGCTTCTACGAACATGGCATAGCATGTTCACTCCCTTCATGCCATGCCTCTATAACCTATAACCTATGTAATATTCTTAGTGAGATGAGGAGCACATCAAATTATATTTTACATACACACACACACACACTTTTTGACAGCATGGCCCTTTCCTTTACAAACATGATTATTGTCTGTAGCTCAGCTGACTTGGCAACCTTGGGCTCTATCATGTTCACAGACAGCTAAGGAACAGAATTATCAGTTTAATTCCCCAACCCCCTCCTGCTGACCCTTTTAAATTCCTTTGAAAACTCTTAACTATTTTTCCTGTTTGTGGGTCTACCACTTCCAAATGCCATTGATACGCTTTTCTTCTCCGTGATGGTAGCAGCTCTTGAGTCATTTCACAGAAGGTTTATTCTCCAGCTAGCCTGGCTTCAACAATTCTAAATCATTATTCTATTCTTCCTCTTTCTCCCAAAATAAGCATTGGTGATTATATAAAGTATTAAGTGAAGAACCATTTCAATGATTTTTTTCTCAGTGTCAACTACAGCAATTCCAGGATCAGAAAATTAAAATAAGTCATGAGACTCCACAAAAAATAGTTACATAATGCATTGATAAAGACAAAAGGTACAATAGAGCAGGAGAATTAAGACACAGGCAACATGACAATCATACAAGCCATCCACGAAGGAGGAACTTCCAAGGTCCATTTTCAGATTTACAGGACAAACTTTAGATTATAGAACAAAAGCTACCAAGATAAATGGGTCTTATCTTAGTCTTAGAGAACCCAAAGCACACATACATGTACTGAGGGGTCTTTAGTACCCATTAATTATGTAGCCAAAACCAGACAGATATACCACAAATCAAGGGCAGGTCAGTAATCTACATATTTTCAATACAAATGTCAAGTTAAAGAGAAAATTACAAATCTCTAGCTAGTGCATTTCATCTCTATCTTGTCCAAGGTTCAGTATAATGGACCAGGTGTTTTTGGAGATAAGCATAGAACTACTGTAAACCATCTGCAAATTAATTCTATCCATATATATTCACAGTTCTATATAAATAACTTAATGGTAATATATCTAGACATATTTAAAAAATAAGAAACTGAAAAATATATAAAATGTAACAATTCACTTGTGTGACAAATTTAATAACCACAATAGCACAATGTTACTTCTGATATTCGCAAAACCTCTTTCGAATATTTGTTGAAGAATTCCCCCAAGTAAATAATAAATTATATTACATGATGAGGAGAAAGCATAGGTTTCTATAAAAATTTTCCTCCAAGTAATTTGAAAATTGCTTGATATGACAACTTTATTTTCTTAGTTATAAGCAAAACATCACATTACTGTGTTAATAGACTTGACATGTTGAATTATCCTATTTTATGTGGGAAAAAACTCATCTAGTTGTTTTGTATTTTCTCATTATGCTTTCAAAGAAATATTTCACATGAGAATGCAATTGATAAATAGAACTTAGTTTAAGTAATGAATCTGAGATTAGAAACACCTAGCGATGCAAGTGATAGAAAATAATGAAATATTCTTTAAAATTATGATGGCAATATTCAAATATTGTATTGTTTCTAGAATCTTCCCAGTCAATGAAGTCTATGGCTGAAAAATGCTCTGCTTGTTGATCACTGGAGATAAAGGAAGTTTTCGATGTTTGAATTTTGGAGGTGGATTTATTTATTGTGTTTTCTCTGTTGCATCACTTTTGGGGGAAAAAAAAAGATGCAGATGAGAACAAGAAAAGGACTATATTCTCATGGAGTGGGTATCTTAGCGGGAGAGAAAGAGAAACAATGGATATGATGCTTTGTAGTGCCAGGTACAAATAATTTTTAATAAAAAGAATAAAGTAACATAGAGTTTTCATCACTCTGAGGAGCTGACATTGTACTAATGGGATACATAGTAAAAAGCATGAAATTAAAGCAGGGAAAGCATGAAATTAAAGACTGATTAATGAGAATGGGGATTTTCTTTTGTACAACAAGCAGCACACACAGCTTGACACTCACCACCACATAACTGATTTTCTTTAAGTATTAACCAAATCTTGAGCACTTTTATGTCAAAATTATGTTATACTTCATGAGTTCTTTTATTTTCGAATACTCCCAAATAAAGGGTTTTTTGAACTCCACTTCCTCAAAATGTCTTACATTGAAGATGCTTTCTCATAAAACCTTTAATTCAGAGAAAGTGTAAGATCATTTTGGTATGTGTGCTGCCAAAGTGAGCGCCCAAAAGATCATTTTACAATCAGAGACATTTACCATCAAGGAAATGATGGCCAACCCTGGTTTTGATATAAAGAAAAATGACAAAAGGTAGTTGTGTAATGTCGTTGTCTTCAAACTACATCCTCCAAATTTTTCTGATTGAACATCCTTTTTTCAATCCCACATAATTTTATAGGTTGAGGATAAAAACAACAATGACAAATTATCATGCTATCATAATTATAATTTCTGATAAATGACTTAGGTGGCAATAATAGTGTTATTAAGAGAATAACCATTAAAAAAGATGAAGTTCACACTCAATTGAAAGTCAGGTAATTGGGTATAACATATTTTACATATAAACACACACACACTGTATTTATTTTATATATACATATGTGTGTGTGTGTATGTGTGTGTGTGTGTATATATATATATATATAGAGAGAGAGAGAGAGAGAGGTTTTGTTTATTTGCTTTTCTCTCATTAACACATCATGAGGCAGGCACTCCATCACTGAAGTTTCACAAGGACTTCATTTTCTTGTCCATCAGGCTTAGCATTACACTCTCATCTTTATGCTTACTCAATGATTGTAATAACTCTGGACATCATATCTTCCCTCTAGGCATGAAGAAGAGGGGAGGCACAGGACAATAAACGGGTCAATTGAGAAACCATTTTCACTACTTAGGCATATAGCAGATTTTCTAGAAACCTTATCTGCTGCAAGTCTGCTTACATTTCATTGGTCAAAGTTAGTAAGGAATGCCTTTCATTGTAAGAGAATCTGTTGCAATGTGGATTCTATTGTTCTTTTATAATTAGAGGTATTGCTAACATGAACAAAAAAATGAAATTATTTTAAAAGGTATGAAGAGAAGAAGTGATATTGAACAAGAAAGTAATTATCACGGCCACACACAAAATCAAAGTCCAACTTAAAGGATTACGAGTTATTCTTTTGTCTTCACTCTTACCAGTTTTAAAATCAGGTTCCAGTATGACAGTAGATAATGTTTATGGTTGCCTGCAGAAGCAGATAGACTCCCATCCAAAGTTTAGGTTTAGATATCAAGGCTGATGACACCTGAGTATGCAAAAGTACATCACTTATATAATTTAGCAGGTGTGAAATAGCTTGAGAGAGCAAGGAATGAAGATTGGCCTGGCTGTTTACTATAGTTAAGAAGTGGGGCCAGGGTTACTGCTCCTGCTTAGAGGTTTGACTCTCATGTCTGGGCCGAAGGAGGGAACACCCAGCCTTTCATTTGAGTTGGCCCAGATGTGTGGCACCAGGAGAAGAGGAAAGGTTAATGCTGAAGAGGTGTCAGCAGTCAATTATCAAAACAGGGAGCCAGAATTCTCACTGCAAAAATGAAACCAATTTTAAGTACATTCAAGCCTCCTCTGGAAGGTGTCATTTGATTGGCAATCCCATCCAATGTTGCCAAGACACCTAACATACTACTCCCATGAAGTTTCAAAGGGTTTGTGAATATTTTGCCATCCTTCAGATAGAGATGCCTCCAAGTACATATCATTTTTTTCTTTGTTGCTCCTTCTAAAGTATTTACTGCTAATTTAATGAACAGGATTTTATAGTGAACCAAAAGAGTAAGCTCCATGTTACCAAATTTAGGTTGAAGAATAAAAGAGAATAAGTGATTTCTTCAAAAACATGACAAATTGTAAAGACCATTGATGCTAGGAAGAAACTGCATCAACTAACGAGCAAAATAACCAGTTAACATCATAATGACAGGATCAGATTCACACATAACTATATTAACCTTAAATGTAAATGGGCTAAATGCCCAATTAAAAGACGCAGACTGGCAAATTTGATAAAGAGTCAAGACCCATCAGTGTGCTGTATTCAGGAGACCCATCTCACGTGCAGTGACACACATAGGCTCAAAATAAAGGGATGGAGAAAGATCTACCAAGCAAATGGAAAACAAAAAAAAAGCAGGGGTTGCAATCCTAGTCTCTGAAAAAACAGACTTTAAACTAACAAGGATCAAAAGAGACAAAGAAGGCCATTATATAATGATAAAGGGATCAATTCAATAACTAGAGCTAACTGTACTAAATATGTATCCTCCCAATATAGGAGCACTCAGATTCATAAAGCAAGCCCTTAGAAACCTACAAAGAGACTTACACTGCCACACAATAATAATGGGAGATTTTAACACCCCACTGTCAACATTAGACAGACCCACAAGAGAGAAAGTTAACAAAGATATCCAGGAATTGAACTCAGCTCTGCACTAAGCAGACCTAACAGACATCTACAGAACTCTCCACCCCAAATGAAAAGAATATACATTCTTCAAAGCACTACGTGGTGCTTATTCCAAAATTCACCACATAGTTGGAAGTAAAGCACTCCTCAGCAAATGTACAAGAACAGAAATTATAACAGACTGTCTCTCAGACCACAGCGCAATCAAACTAGAACTCAGGATTAACTAACTCACTCAAAACTGCTCAACTGCATGGAAACTGAACAACCTGCTCCTGAATGACTACTGGGTACATAACGAAATGAAGGCAGAAATAAAGATGTTCTTTGAAACCAATGAGAACAAAGACACAACATACCAGAATCTCTGGGACACATTTATAGCAGTGTGTAGAGGGAAATTTATAGTACTAAATGCCCACAAGAGAAGCAGCAAAGATCTAAAATTGGCACCCTAACATCACAATTGAAAGAACTAGAGAAGCAAGAGCAAACACATTCAAAAGCCAGCAGAAGGCAAGAAATAATAAGATCAGAGCAGAACTGAAGAAGATAGAGACACAAAAAAATCCTTCAAAAAAATCAGTGAATCCAGGAGCTGGTTTTTTGAAAAGATCAACAAAATTGATAGACCGCTAGCAGGATTAATAAAGAAGAAAAGAGAGAAGAATTAAATAGATGCAATGAAAAATGATAAAGGGGATATCACCACTGATCCCACAGAAATACAAACTACAATCAGAGAATATTATAAGCACCTCTATGCAAATAAACTAGAAAATTTAGAAGAAGAAATGGATAAATTCCTGGACACATACACCCTCCCAAGGCTAAACCAGGAGGAAGTTGAATCCCTGAATTGAGCAATAACAGTCTCTGAATTTGAGGCAATAATTAATAGCCTACTAACCAAAAAAAAGTCCAGTACCAGACAAATACACAGTCGAATTCTACCAGAGGTACAAAGAGGAGATGGTACCATCCCTTCTGAAACTATTCCAATCAATAGAAAAAGAAGGAATCCTCCCTAACTCATTGTATGAGGTCAGCATCATTCTGATACCAAAGCCTGCCAGACCAATACCCCTGATTAACATCAATGCAAAAATCCTCAATAAAAGACTGGCAAACTGAATCCAGCAGCACATCAAAAAGCTTATCCACCATGATCAAGTTGGCTTCATCCCTGGGATGCAAGGCTGGTTCAACATATGCAAATCAATAAATGTAATCCATCATATAAACAGAATCAAAGACAAAAACCACATGATTATCTCAATAGATGCAGTAAAGGCCTTCGATAAAATTCAACAGCACTTCATGCTAAAAACTTTCAATATGCTATGCATTGATGGGACATATCTCAAAATAATAAGAGGTATTTATGACAAACCACAGCCAATATCAAACCAAATGGGCAAAAACTGGAAGCATTCCCTTTGAAAACTGGCACAAGACAGGGATGCCCTCTCTCAACACTCCTATTCAACATAGTGTTGGAAGTTCTGGGTAGGACAATCAGGCAGGAGAAAGAAATAAAGTGTATTCGATTAGGAAAAGATGAAGTCAAATTGTCCCTGTTTGCAGATGACATGATTATATATTTAGAAAACCCCATGATCTCAGCCCAAAATCTCCTTAAGCTGATAAGCAACTTCAGCAGTCTCAGGATACAAAATCAACGTGCAAAAATCACAAGCATTCCTACACACCAATGACCGACAAACAGAGAGCCAAATCATGAGTGAAATCCCATTCACAATTGCTTCAAAGAGAATAAAATATCTAGGAATCCAACTTACAAGGGATGTGAAGTGCCTCTTCAAGGAGAACTACAAACCACTGCTCAACAAAATAAAAGAGGACACAAACAAATGGAAGAACATTCCATGCTCATGGATAGGAAGAATCAATATCGTGAAAATGGCCATACTGCCCAAGGTAATTTATAGATTCAATGCCATCCCCATCAAGATACCAAAGACTTTCTTCACAGAACTGGAAAAAACTATTTTAAAGTTCATATGGAACCAAAAAAGAGCCCACATTGCCAAGACAATCCTAAGCCAAAAGAACAAAGCTGGGGGCATCACGCTACCTAACTTCAAACTGCATTACAATGCTACAGTAACCAAAACAGCATGGTACTGGTACCAAAACAGAAATATAGACCAATGAAACAGAACAGAGCCCTCAGAAATAATACTACACATCTACAACCATTTGATCTTTGACAAACCTGACAAAAACAAGAAATAGGGAAAGGATTCCCTATTCAATAAATGGTGTTGGGAAAACTGGCTAGGCATATGTAGAAAGCTGAAACTGGATGCCTTCCTTACACCTTACACAAAAATTAATTCAAGATGGATTAAACACTTAAATGTTAGCTCTAAAACCACAAAATCCTGGAAAGAAAACCTAGGCAATATCACTCAGGACATAGGCATGGGCAAGGACTTCATGACTAAGACACCAAAAGCAATGGCAACAAAAGCCAAAATTGACAAATGGGATCTAATTAAACTAAAGAGCTTCTGCACAGCAAAAGAAACTACCATCAGAGTGAACAGGCAACCTACAGAATGGGAGAAAATTTTTACAATCTACTCATCTGACAAAGGGCTAATATCCAGAATCTACAAAGAACTTAAACATATTTACAAGAAAAAATCAAACAACCCCATCAAACGGTGGGAAAAGGATATGAACAGACACTTCTCAAAAGAAGACATTTATGCAGCCAATAGACACTTGAAAAAATGGTCATCATCACTGGCCATAAGAGAAATGCAAATCAAAACCACAATGAGATACCATCTCACACCAGTTAGAATGGTGATCATTAAAAAGTCAGGAAACAACAGGTGCTAGAGAGGATGTGGAGAAATAGGAACACTTTTACACTGTTAGTGGGACTGTAAACTAGTTCAACCATTGTGGAAGATAGTGTGGCGATTCCTGAAGGATCTAGAACTAGAAATACAATTTGATCCAGCCATCCCATTACTGGGTATATACCCAAAGGATTATAAATCATGCTGCTATAAAGACACATGCATACGTGTGATTATTGTGGCACTATTCACAATAGGAAAGAGTTGGAACCAACCCAAATGTCCATCAATGATAGACTGGATTAAGAAAGTGTGGCACATATACACCATGGAATACTATGCAGCCATAAAAAAGGATGGGTTCATGTCCTTTGTAGGGTCATGGATGAAGCTGGAAACTATCATTCTGAGCAAACTATCCACAGAAAACCAAATACCACATGTTCTCACTCATAGGTGGGAATTGAACAATGAGATCACTTGGACACAGGGTGGGGAACATCACACACTGGGGCTTGTCATGGGGTGGGGGGCGTGGGGAGGGATAGCATTAGGAAATATACCTAATGTAAATGACGAGTTAACAGATGCAGCACACCAACATGACACATGTGTACATATGTAACAAACCTGCATATTGTGTACATGTACCCTAGAATTTAAAGTATAATAAAAAAAAAAGAAAGAAAAAAAAGAAAACAAACTTGGGGAAATTTTAAATATTATTTTTATAGAGTCCCCCAATATTTTTTCAGTTAAAATCTGGTTTGATAATACCAAAGACCTTATAATCATCTACTTAACTTGCATTTATTATACGATAAGAAATGAAATGTTTCTAATCAGAGAAAAAAGAGAATAAGTGATTTATTTGTCAGTTTGGAATCTTGGTGCTTTGTTAGCTTTTCCTTTTAGTTCTTCCATCTTTGCTTCCTCATTTCTTATTTGGCCATGATAAAATATTCCCTGTTGTACTTCTTTTGAATAGATTTGTTGAGCTGTAATTTAGGTATCATAAAATTTACTCATTTTACATTGGAATGTACAATTCAATGACTTTTAGTGATACAGCTTGAATATTTGTCCCTGCCAAATCTCATGTTGAAATGTAATCCCCAATGTTGAAGGTTGGGCTTGCTGAGCAGGTGATTAGCTCATACTATGGATCCTTCATGGCTTTATGCTGTCCTCAATATCATGAAGGATCCGTGTCATGTAAGACCTGATTGTTTAAAAGTGCAGGGTAACTCCCCAACCCTCATTCCTGCTCTCTTCCTGTGAGAGACATCTACTTCCTCTTTGACTTCTGCCGTGATTGCAATCTTCCTATGGCCTTCCCAGAGGCTGAGCAGAGGCCAATGTCATACTTCCTGCATAGCTGGAAGAACTGAGAGTCAATTAAACTGCTTTAAATTATAAATTACCTAGCTTCAGGCTTTTCTTTATAGAAATGCAAGAACAGCCTAGTACATTTAATAAATTTACAGAGTTGTGAAACCACCACCAGAAATATATGTAATATTTGGAATCTGGTTTCCTTTACTTGGCATATTGCTTTTGAGATTCATCCACGGTGTGGCATCATCAACACTTCATTTCCTTCTTACTACTGAATAGTATTCCATTGTACAGATATGCCACTGTTTGATTATCCATTAACCAATTTTGAATGTCCGAATTGGTTCTACTTTTTCAATGTCATAATATTCAAATAATCCTAGTATAAACATTCACATCCAAGTCGTTTTGTGAAGATATATTTCTATTTTCTTTGGATAGATAAACTGGAATCAAAATTGTGGGATTATATAGTACATTTTTATTTAACTTATTTATAAAAACAAGAAAACAAGAAACCTTCCTTTCAGTTTTTCAAAATGGATGCACCATTTTATATTCCCATAAAAAAGTGAGAAGATTCCAGTTTATGTCCTCACCAACACTTGTTATTTTTAGTCTTTTTTGTTTATAGCCATTCTACTGGGTGTGTAGAGGTATATCATTGTTATTTAATCTGTATATCTAAACTAAGGATGCTAAGCTTCTTTTGTCTTTGTTCTATTTAATTGGATATTTGAAACTTCATTTAGATCATTTCTATCATGGCTATTTGTTGGTTCTCACTCTCTTTTCATACATACATGTACATATACACACCCACATGTATATATGTGTATGCATACACACACACACACATACCTTACTTGATTTCTAATTCATTACTGATAAACTGTCATGAACTGTGGATGTTTACTTCTGTAATTCAATTATCTTCTCACGAAAACATTCTGCTCTTTCCCTGCATTTTGATATGGCAAATTCTTCAGATCCATTAGATATCAGTGGCAATGTTTTGAAGTAGCAACTACAAAGTTATAAAAGTTATACTTTTAGAAGTTAGATTGTTATACAAACCCTTCATCTTCTTTTAAAATGTGGTTATACATTATAATGCTGTTTTTCCCCTTAATGCTTATAATGTATACATTATTTAGTGCACAGGTGTCGATTTAATAGCTGTGAAAGAAAAATACAATTCTCAGGAAATTTTACTTTTGATTAGATTTCCTGTAACAGAGAATTATTACTTCCTAATCAGATTTAGTTGCTTAAAATCAAGTAAAGACCTCTAAAAATTTACAACAAGTGGTCGAGTGGTTATTTTTTAAGTTTTAGATTTTTTTTTTTTATTTCTTAAATTTTAGTAAAAACCCTGGTACTGAATGTATTTGTCATTCCTAAATGGGAACTATGTGAACTGTTTCTCAACATATCTTGTATTGATCACTTGGGAACTCTAACAAGGGACTATGATCAATGGAGAGAAGAGGAGTGGGTCCGGCAGCTAATTGTGTGTGCCTGTGCCGGGGGGCATGCTCTCCTCTACTGGTAGATGATGATAGTGTGCTCATTATTTTCCCAAATTACAAATGAACTTCCTACTTTTTTCTCATTTTCTATAAAACACCATGCAAAATGTCAATTAGAGCCAATATTAAAAGTAACGAATTCCCTAGAGGAAGCCAAAGGAAGAAAACACATAATTGAATGAAAGAATAAAGCAAAATGCTTTTATTAGCCACAGTCAGACAGAATATGTGTAAATCCCAAACACCGGTCTTGGATTTAAAATGTCCTTATGTCTAATACAAACAAAAGAACCTATTTCTGAGGACTCCCAAATGTACCATCACATAGTTAAATCAAAACATTTTTTCCAATGGCATTCCGTTAACTTGCTTTGTTGGAGATAAAGGTTCTCACCAAAGTTTCCTATGCCGAATAAATGATGTTTTCTCTCCAATTAAAAAGAAGTCTGATGGGATTTTATTTTAGCTCTCTGTTGGAGGTCAAATCTCTATATGAATCTCAAGATTATACAAAATAAAATTAGGGACATACTCCTTTTGATACAGCCTAAAGGAACAGATACAATATATAGTATTAATTTTGAGAACAGTAAATTAGAAATGAAATTTATAGGAAACTGGAATGACCTGTTCATGGTCACACTCTACTAAATTATGCTGAGATTCTTGTTAAATGGGTTTTAAATCCAAATCCTAGTTTGCTTCCCTCCTGTTTCTGTTCCCGTTTTTATCAGAGACATTGTCTGTCTTGTACTCACGCATGGAAGCCAAGGGACACTGCCCCCACCATAACTGGCTAACTCTATGGCCTAATACATGGTTTCCGTGAATCCAAGCAGACATGTCACTCTTCAGGGGCATTGAAGAGAGACAGTGAAGCCTATGTCATGAGATTTGGCCTCTATTTTGGAATCTGTTTCTCTTTACCAGTATAGTATCAACAGATTACCTGAATTAATTAAATTTCTTAATGTTAACTTTTAAAAATGTTTCACTCTTAGATATACACAGTGTTGGCAATAAACACATGACTGAGTTGGCAACATTATAGACAAATGGTATTTTAATGCAAATTTTTTTAGAGAGTATGAATTTACATATCAATATATGGGGTAGCTTAGAACCAACATTTAAAATTGAGGATGTTTATTTTCTTGGCCCAGCAATTCTATCTCAAGTATGTAAATTTGAGAAACATTTCCAACTATACATGAGATATCCTAGATGTTAATTCCATCATTTAGTATCAAAAAAATTACCATCTAAATGTCCATCAAAAATAAATGTGTAGGCTGGGCATGGTGGCTTACACCTATAATCATAGCACTTTGGGAGGCTGAGGTGGGTGGATCACTTGAGGTCAGGAGTTCCAGCCTGGCTGATATGGTGAAACCCTGTCTCTACTAAAAATACAAAAATTAGCTGGGCATGGTGGCATAGGCCTGTAATCCCAGCTACTCGGTAGGCTGAGACAGGAGAATCACTTGAACCCTGGAGGTTGAGGTTTCAGTGAGTCAAGATGGCGCCATTGCACTCCAGCCTGAGTGACAAGAGCAAAACTCCAACTCAAAAAAGACAAAAAAAAAAAAAAAGTGTAGATTAAACATGGTAAAACATGCAATCTAAAAAAAAGCATATGTAAAAGAATGTTGTCTCTACATGTTTTAATCTGTATATTCTATAAAGAAAAGTTGGTAAAGAAAAGGTAAACTCCTGAGCAGTATTAAAGTAAGATAGCATTTATTTGAAAACATATAGAAAATTATACAAAAATAATGCCTATAATTTTAAAGATATGTTTAATATGTGTAAAAGTTCAAAACTCAATCAAAATTGATACAAAAATTCGTGATCATTTTTTGGAAGGGAAGTGACTAGGGTGTGTGATGATTATGGAGCAATTTAATTTCAGTAATAATATACAAATGTTATAAGGGAGAATATAGCTATCTATTACTTGTAAAATTAAAATTTAATAAATTGAATGATTATTAAAATTTAATATTCATTAAAATTTATGAATGACTTCAATAGAAATTGATAAGCAAATATTATGTCTGTTATATATTCACAGATTCATAATAAGAATTATGATATATTTCCTCCAGTGAAAATAGTTTTAACAAGGGAACTACTTTTGCCACATTTTAATACCAGAGGTAAACAATATATTGTTAATCATTGACCATGTGAGTTAATCTACTGCCACTGTAAAACATCTATGAAATCAAAATACTTTTAGCTATCTATGAAGAAACTGCACCTCTCAAATTAAGTGCAATCACTAAAGTGTTAGCATATTTTACAATTATCATTAAACAGTGATGTGGCATGTATAACATGCTTACTCTTTTTCTAAACCATCTATATTATAATTAACTTATCATATTATATAGTTCACAGTTATGATTACAAAGTTACATGCTGCTGTATCACTATAATTGAGAGCATCTCCAAGAAAGAATCACATGAATCTTCCCAGAGTTTTGATCCCAGAAATTCTAACACAAAAATTATTTCTATTTAACCATTACATAGATTATTTTACCAACATTTAATATTAAAAGCCATTTGTAAGTTAGTGAGGGACGGTTTTAATGTGTTTGGGTCCCTGACAAAATCCTGAAGAGAGTTCAGAAGTTTGAGAGTGGAAGGCGAACCATAGTGGGGACTCCGAAGACAAAGGTGAAAAAGAAATAAGGTGTGTGTGGTACTGGGGCTGGGGATGGGAGGAGAGAGAGGAGGAGGGTAAAAGAATGCGGGTGGGCTTTGAGGGAGGATGATCAGCATCATACATATTCTGTTGCAGAGTCATTCTCTTAGTCTAGAGCCATAAATAATAATTTAGTATATATACATTTAAAATACAGTTTATTTTTCTAAGGTAATAAATGAATTTCCTTCTGAGAAGCACTTAGAATATTAATGCTTCTGTTTGATTCCTTTTGAATTGAATATATTTTTGCATGCTTTTAGAAGTATACAATATTCCACAGTACAACCCAGTAAAAATGTATCAACAAAAAGCCACTTTAATCAATATGGTCACTCCATATAATATTTTGACATGTATATAAATTCTATTGAAACATTAGAGTAACAGAGTAACTCATAGTCCTAAAAACATAAATCTGGAGAGTAGTATGTAGAAATTTTAACTTTTTAGTCTATATAATTACGTGGTTTATTTTTTGTTTTATTCATATTATGATAAAATGTGGGCTTGTTATTCTAGGAGATATCTGATCCATTGGAGACCTGACGAGCCTGAGGAGGGAGAGGGTTAGATGTTAGAGACCAAAACTGTAAGTTAGAGTGACAAAGAACTTCTAATTGTCCACTCGCTTTTTTTCCTTCATTGCTTGCATGGATCAGCGTTTGCATCTTTGCTTCTCAAAAGCAGCGGATGCCAGCTAATGCAGCACAGGGCAGTGTGGTAATATCATGACTATAATGACCTCCTTGGCAGGGGGAGCAGAAAACAACCAGTAATGACAGGTTATCTGACCTGGTGTTGTCAACTCTCCTCCACATCACTTTTTAAGCAGCATAATTCAGTGTGAGACAATCTTTTGTACAAAGCAGTTCTTAGAGTATGTATAAAGTGAAGTAGGTGCTCTGACGGAAAACTGAGTGTTGGCTTTATAGGGTTGAATTTCTCTTTGACATACCACAAACTCACTAACCTCAGGGATGGCTCCTTTCAGTGAATTATGCTCTGAAAAATATGGGTACTTACTTTCATTAAAATGACTATTGACAAAATCTTAGGATTCTTAGATATAACAAAATCCAGAACCATACCGCTATGAGACCTAGAAGTTGATAGCACAATAGGGTGACTATGGTCAATGATAACTTAACTGTACGTTTTAAGATAACTTGAAGAATATAAGTGACTTGTTTGTAACTCAAAGGATAAATACTTGAGTGGATGGATACCCCATTCTCCACGACGTGCTTATTTCACATTGCATGCCTGTGTCAAAATATCTCATGTACCCCATACATACACCTATTATGTCCCAGCCAAAATTGAAAGTAAAAATTTAAACAAGAAATACATTGCTTATGAGAGAAACACTGAAGATAACAACAAATAGAATATTCATTATTTTTGTCAATTTCTGGTTTGTTTTTCATTTCTTTGGTTGATGATGTAAGGAGCAGAAAATGATACCATGAACCAACATCAAGATATCTAAAATACCAATATTTATATCTGACGAATCCAGACTTGGTATGAAAAACAATAGACACAAAGAGGAGGCTATAATTGGTATAAATAACATATTTATATATAAATTAATTTCTTAAAATAAATTGGTAGGCATCAATTTATGTATTTCTTACATAAATACAGAGGTGTGAAATAAAGTTTGACCACAAATAATATAGAATACACCATTTTATTAGCATATGAGATGGTGGTTTTGATATATTAACTTAGGTTACAAGTCTCCAGTTATTCAATTAAACATTAATAAGGGTGTTGCTGTAGAGATATTGTGTGTATGTGATTAAAATTCATAATAAATTGGAATTATGCTAGATAAGCTGGGTAGGCCTGATACAATTAGTTGAAAACAGAGATGAGGATTTTCTGAAGAAGAAATGCTCCATGTAGACAGCAGCTTCAGCTCTTGCCTGTGGTTCCAGGGTGCCCTTCCTAGTGGTCTGCCCTAGGGATTGCAGACTTGCCTAGCCAAACTCCATGACTGCATAAGTCAAAGCCTTACACTAATTCTGTTAATAACTATCTTCTACCAGCACCACTTCTTTGGTTGAAACTTAATATGCCATGCGTGTGTTAATAATTAGTGAGCATTAATAAAAATGAAACTAGGCCACAATCCAAAGAACCTGTATCAGAAAAAAACATTATCCTCTAACACTAACACACTCTAATCAGAAATAAATAACATCAGGTGGTTAAAACTCACATATAATTGTGAATTAAAATCTATACCATGAAGAAATAGTAATAACATTGTGAAACATAAAGAAAAATGAGTGAAAAAATGAAAGCTAATAAAAATAAAAGGAAAGAGAAAAATAACGACAAATAATATATATTAGAAATTTGAACAACAATTTTGAACAGCTATATTTACAAACAAAACCTTGTTGGCTTGATTAATATCTGGAGATATTACCATTTCCTAATCATAAGGGGAGTCAAATTGTTTTAAAAATCATTTCTATCAGAAAGTTGAACACTTCATTTGTCCTGAGAGATCTTTTGTGTGCCTCCCATAGCATACAATACTGACATAATCTGTGCCCATTCTGAAAGATTCATCTTATTCTTTTTATCCACCCTTTATGACACCAATCCTGCAAACTTGTTCTTACCTACTCCTTGCTTATACTGCCAAATTCTTTGACAGTATATGTGAATCAGAGAATATCTGCTCCTTTGACCCTGTCTCCATCTAGGCACACTGGAAAACAGATGCATGGTTAAGAGTGTTCCTCTGGGAGGGTGAAGAAGAGAGCGTGGGAGGGGATGTAGATGGAAAAGGACAAATGTTCTCTTTTTCCCCTGTCTTTCAAGGCCAAGGCCAACTGAAAGCATACTCTAATGCTGAAAAGGACCCCTTCTTTGTGCCAGTATATAGCACAAAACCATCTGTAAACAAAAGCAAGGTTTTTCTTCCTTCACTAATTGGACACAGGGTATTTCTAAATTATATTCTTAAGATGTAGGTGTGAGTGAAAGGAGAATACAAGCAATAGAAATAGATGCTTTGAGAATTTGACCTGTCTGTTCATGATTCTTATGACATTCAGTACCATTTGATAATGTAGAACTGCTGTATGCTAAATATTTTGTTAAGAGAATCAGAAAATGCCTAATTTGCAATGGGCGGTTTAGCCTCCATTGTCACTTGGTATTCCAAGGTCAAGCCATTCACTTCTCTATCAAGGCCCATTGGCAAAGGAGAGTGTTTGCTTGCAGAAGATTACATAATTCCTCTACAAATCCCTAAATGTCATAAACCAAGGGTGAGCAAAGATTTTCTATAAAGAGCCAGATAGTAAAGTTTTTGGACTTTGAAGACTGTATGGTTTCTGACACAACTACTCAACTCTACCATTGTAATAAAAAAGTAGACATAGACAATATAGAATCAAATGAGTGTGTTCAAATACAAATCTGTGTGCCAAAACAGATGATGAGCTGGACTTTGCCAGCAGGTTGGAATTTTTCAACCACTGCCATAGACACTTAAAATACATTTGTAACAACTGTGTCACAATTTCCACATAGAAGACAGCTGTGCTGAACTCTAAACTTGCTATACAGTGTTCCCCTTCACGTGATCTTTCAAAACTGCAAGTTTTATAGGCTACTTGGCAGCTAACTTTTTAAAGCCTGTGTAAATATGTACCTATTTACTTTAAAAAATCCAAATTCCCACAAGACATTGGGATTTGTATTGGCTATAGGTGGTATAAAGCTTTGCTTGCAGACTACTGAATCTCTGGTAACTTCACCAAGGAAGCTGATCTTTGAATTTTTATTAAGGTTTTTCACCCAGCATTTATTCCTATGACTTACTAAGTTCTTCTAGGATAGCTGCTACTTTCAGCTCATCAATTCTAATAAATATTATGTTTTCTGAGGAACAACATAGTGTTCTGTGCCACAATGGCAATGCCCTTTTTGACTAACATCTGGTAAAAACCAAAATAGTTTAATTATCTTCAAGAAAAGACTAAGAAGATATATTGTTGTAAAAGCATACCTTTTACTTTCATGGGAAATAAAACTGATTCTAGTTTTACTGGTCAACAGATATGGTAGTTAATTTTATATGTCAATTTGAGGAACTGGGTACCCAGATATTTGATTAAACATTATTTCTTAGTTTTTCTGTGAAGACATTTCTGGATAAGATTAGCATTTGACTGGATAGACAGAGTAAAGAAATTGCCTTCCCCAGTGTGTGTGAGAATGACTCAATCCACTGAAAGCTGGCCTGAAATGAATAAAAAGTAAGGGAGAATTTGCTCTATCTTATGCCTGACTGAGCTAGATTATCTATTTTCTCATGCCCTGAGACTGGGTCTTACCCTATTGACTTTCCTGGTTCTCAGGCCTTTCAATTCAAAATTATCTGCACCACTAGCTTCCCTAGGACTCCAATGCCAGCTGAAGACTGTGGGGCTGTTCACCCTTCATTATCACGTGTTCCAATTCTGTGTGCATGTGCATCTGTGTGTGTCTAATAACCTATTGATTATGTTTCTCTGCATGAGTCTAATAGAATACATATAGGATAAAATTATTTTCTAGAAAAAAATGGTTCATATCAAATTCCATGGGTGATTTTTTTCCAGGTGAGAGGTAATGTCTTGAATAGCAGTTGTAAGGTTAAAGTATGATAACCTGTGCACATCCAAAACTTAATCAAGTGAGATAAATAAGAAAGTGATAAGATTCCTCATTTCTTTATCTTTGAAGTTAATGGATGATGTCAGTTCTTTGAAATTTCTCTAAAATGAGATTTTGCCTTTGGTTTACAATTTTGAAAGGAGGGTAAAGTTCCACAGGTTAATAATTAGCCTTTCTCACCAAAGAATCATCCATCAGTTGGGGAGCCAATGTGTGGATCATGCAAATTTTACACATGAAAATAAAAGCATAGTTCCAAAATAACATAATTTTTAAAAGGAAATTAACAACAATTTACAAAATAAAATATTGTTTTAAAGTATGTTTTATCATTGGGACGCAAGAGTGATTTAATATCAGGAATTTGTAAGTGAAATCACTCCACTAGCAGACTTAAGAGAAAAATTTCAAGTGATGTATAAAAAGCATTAGATAAGCTGTTTTACTAGACTAAAAATAAAAAGAAACTTATTTTAAAAACTTATAGCAAAATATTTTATAAGAGAGAAATGCATTTCCCTGTCTAATTTAGAGTAGTATCATGAGCTACAAAAGATCTTGAATTTCAGTCTACTTGCAAAGCAACGTTTAACCTGGCACAGTTTCATGGAAACTGATTTAAAAAAAATGAGATTCTTAGATCAGATACAGGGAACTGTACTAGTTGTAGTCCAGCAAACACCATGAGCATTAGTATATTGTGTCATTTATCCTTTTACCCAAGTTCTACCGGGACAACTAACTGGGCCTTGATGGAGGTTTCCACATGCAATGGGCTATGTTATAGGGAAAGAAACCTGAAATTAGGAAGCCAAGGTTTTTATAATATTCAGTAACTATGTTTGTACTTTACTGCAGCATGAGATGACATCTGTAGTATCCAGGACAATAAGAATGTCTGCCCTTTACTTTGGAGGAACATACGATCTCTATATTCTATGGCCGTATGCAAGGAAACTCAACTTTTGCTACCCAAAGAATCACTACCTCTAATTTCCAACGCTGTTTGCATTATAAACATTCTTTAAAAATAGTTATAAATAAAACAATCACAGTCCCTTCATAAGGCATTCAGAAATGAGAGACTTATAGAGAATGGTCTTTCATCAATATCCACTCCTTGATCCTACACTGCCTCGGCCTCTGGTTAATTTTCCTGTAAGTACTTCATTCTGCTGGCTACTCTGATTAATCTCACTAACAGAAACTGAAAACAAATCTATTCAATTTGTCTCATATGGCATCTAATTAAGGCTACTATTAGACTCCAAACAGCAGGAAGAGGCCAATGTGCAGTATTGAACTCAACCATATCTCCAGGGTTCTGGACGCAAGCAGCTGAGGGGAACCCTTAGGGCATTCCTCCTTAAATTTTTAATTGATCTTTCCACTTGCTCTGATGCATTAATTTCATTAGCTATTGCACAGACACTGTCTTGACTCCAAAGTTGTAAGTCCAGGACAATTTTATCATCCATAATAATCTTGGTCAGCGAGCAGAGGCTGACCTGAATGCCCTCTGGGGCTGAGTTGGTTTTATTGATCACTTCAGCTAATGTCAGGGATAAATTTCAAACCACCTTTTCTAATGGGACCATTCCCATTTAGGTCATTTATTAACTCCCCTGCATAAACAAAGGTAATCTCATTTTGGAGACATTTTTTGGCCTACATCTGAGAACTGCATAATCCATAATGAAGTTTCCTTCTGTAGTTGAAAGTCTTTTGTGATTATTCATATGGTATAAGACACCAAGATTTTTGAAAGAAAGGCACATTGCAAGTTAATGCTTGGCTTTCACACAAAAAGCAAAGTTCCTGAGAGTTCATAGGTGACCCTGGAAAGAAAATACAATTTACAATTGTGTTCTCCCTGAATGACTTATAGCAATCACAGGTTAATGGTCCCCCAAGAATGGCCTGCTGGCCACTGGTTGGCCAGATCTAGTTCTTGTTTTTAAAGTAACTACCCAAGTACACTCGGTCCAACCTGCCTTGTTTATTCATACCACCATCTAGGTGGCATTCATCTGCCTCATGAAATTATTGAGCAGTGGCTATGGGATATGGTACAGGAGAAACATCCAGAGGTGTTGAAATGTATTTTTTTTCTCAGTAATTTGGAGCTTCCTTGTCTCAGCAGACACTAGTAAATTGCCTCTTCAGTGGTGATGGAGGGCATAGTCAGCATTGTGAGGACAATGACTTCTCCTTTGCCTGTATAAGGGAGAAAGAGAAATAACCAAAGTTATCGTTGGTCATTTTGTTTTAATGCTTCTCTGTCTGTCCAACCTTAGTAGCCTACAGTACTGTGAAGAATCTTTATACTCCTACCACCAGTACCACTAGTTGGGTGATGACATACAGTATTGGATTCATGTCCTCCGTCTGGGTCCATTGTGTTGCCCATACAACTTCAGAGCAGGGAAACTGGCATATTTCCACTAGTGTTTCTGCTGTTGTGTTAAGAGTAATAGTGTCTTGCTCTTATTTGTTGTGTCTCAGTTCATCTACTACTTGCTATGTAGAGCTTTAAGTTCCTCCCATGTACAATGAGAAACAGAGAGAGAGGGAAAGATTAAGAGCAAGAAGGAAAGGGTAAAAAATAGAAAAAACCAATAGAAACTATACAGTTCTTATGATGAAATACAAGTTTATGTGATATAGCACATAGCATTTTCAGTCTTCTGCAGTTAGTAGAAGACTATCCTACTAAATGTCATAGTGAACATCTGGAAGCTTTCATTTTGACATACGAATTTCTTCTGTATTGATCAATATGCATATAAATGGTTTATTTGTCCCACCTACTTAATTCGGGGAAGCCTGTTATTTTTATTTCTAGTTGCTTCCAAATCTTCAAATCTTGGATTTGTCAAAACAACACTGTATTTCCAAAAATCTAACAGATCTATGCTTAAGGAACTTGCCCAGCTGAGAAATTAAAATAAAATTAATACTTAACCAATAATTTACCCTTCAGACCATATTTTTTTGTCCCTCCCAGACCATATTAATTCATTTGGTCCCTGATGTGTGTCAGAATCAAGGCTTTATCAGAGGATTGTCTCAATGCCCAAACAATCTAGGCAAGAAAGGAAGTTTAGAGTCAGTTGCTCTAATGGTGACATGACATGCAACAATGGCACACATACAACCTGAACCTAACAATTTCATTATTTCTTTTGTTTCAGGCAAAATTTTATCCATTATTAAGCCATATATATTTTGTAAATTGCTTTAGAGTAGGTAAATTGTCTATTGTGGGAACAGAATTTAGTGATGTCTTTTGTAATATTGGGGAAAATCTCAAGCTGACATGGAAGGCAGCAATGCTTTTATGTTTAACCAAAATATAAACATAACTCTGCTCTGAAAAACATAAATATTTTCACTGATATTAAATATAGAGTAGACATAATTAATATGCAGTAAATATATACATAAATGTATACATACATTAAATAATATACATAAATATATGTTAAATATAGAGTAGAAAGAATTCTCACAGAGTACAGCATTTGAAGTTTGATAAAAATGAATACTCTAAAATAAGAAACTTGAAGAAACTTCAATTTACTTTCCAACATTTCAAGGAAACACTCTCAGTTAAGAATATATATTGTAGCTGGCTGGAAGCTTGCCTCATTGATTGCAGTATGTTCCTGTGAGAAAAACACTAGGGTTGGTGACAGTAGTGTCAGGCTCCAAGCGGGGGCTTATGAAAACTTTCCTCCTTCCCCAAACATCATTTGAATACCAGAATAAGTATGACCTTTATGGTTACAAAGTTTGCTTTTGCAGGTGTATAGTGATGAATGGCACGTAGGTTTGCAGAGCCAGACATCTATGAAGTGTGCCAAAACTTATTATCATAGTCATTTAAAGACCTTATGTCAAGAAACTAAGTCACCCTGAAGCTAGATAAGAACAAAAGTGTTTAATATGATGAGAGGAATGTTCAAGTATTTATTATTCCTTTTCGTAATTTAGGTAAATTGAAAATAATTAAATTTCTCTTCATCAAGGATTTTGGGAATTCATTTTCATTGTTTATGAAAGAAGAGAATGGATAATCTTTAAGATCTACTCCTGCTATAAAATCTAAACATATGTATGACTCAGATGACTTAACGCTATTATTATGGAATTATTTTACTGTATTACAATACAGTTTTTTTTAGAGGTTCTTAAAATGAATAAAATAATTTTACCAATTTTTGGTAACACTTACTGGGTACGTATTACATACTGTCTTCTACCTAGACACATTATTATTTATTATATTAATAAATATCCAGTAGAATATTCCCATTCTCATTTTATAGATTAGGGACCTAAAACTGAGAGACATAAAAAAAAATTTTGCTACGACATTGCTATTATGTGCTGAATCTGAGCCATTGGTTGATTCCAGAATCCCTGGATATTAACTAGTAAGCATACAATTCTCTTGCTAAATGAACTCTTGCTGTGCTTTTAAAATAATTTAATCTATTTTTGTAATTTTCTGTTTTTAACCTAC
This sequence comes from Theropithecus gelada, assembly GCF_003255815.1. Classification (NCBI taxonomy): domain Eukaryota; kingdom Metazoa; phylum Chordata; class Mammalia; order Primates; family Cercopithecidae; genus Theropithecus; species Theropithecus gelada. Next base: position 42,063,608 of record NC_037675.1, on the reverse strand, counting down.
TATATTGAAGATTAATGCATTTAAGTATACATACACGTGTAGATAAACACATATACATACATATATACACACATAGTCACAGATATGCATACATATACATATGTGTCACATAGTCACACATACGTAAAACACATATGTGTGTGTCCATATATGTTGATGTTTACATACATATGTACACACATACATACATTTACAATTGTGTATAAATTCATTCATTCTATTTAGTTTAGGAAAAGCAGGTAGCTGCTTGCTTATGAGACTCTTAGGCTAAATAAACTTTATTTTTAAGCTCTAAAATGTATAATCAGAGTATGAAGTTAAAACAAGCAGAACAAATGGCAACTGAGAAGACATTTGTACTTATATCTTCACAACTGTACTCCAGTGTGTGAAGTTTTAGAACTCTTTCATTTAAATAGATGTCATATTGTTATGGACAACAGAGTTCGTGGGAAATCATCTTCTAAAATAAACTTTGGAAAAGCGTTTGGTCATGGCATAAAAAGAAACGATTTGGGAAATTATGTTCACTTTCAATAGTTTAACCTCAAGATATTAAGAAGATATTATGGATTACACTGTAGTAGGATAAATGGAGTATCAGACACTTTTATATCAGTGATATTCTAAATATAGGTATGAATCATTTCTTAAATCTAGGAGCTTAACAATAATGAGATTTTTCCTGAATGTACTTTAAAATTGTATATGAAAAATAAATTTAAACTTTTGAAAAACTTTATAAATCTAATGGCATTGCAAAAAGAACATAGCCTACCTTATAGAAGTTTCTTTGAAGAGACAAATTTCACTTTCTCATCTAGTTAAAAAGGGCGTTCATCACTATTTGACACACAGATACTGTTGAAATAAATGTACTTCTAAAGAACTTGATACCTAGTTCAATTTCCTCCTGACAGTAGCTTACACGTTATTTTCCTGGTAACTTTTGTGAGTCGACAGATAGCATTGTAGAAGTGCTAATTGACAGACACATTCCCCAAGCGACAGATGGTAACACCGACCCAGTTGGCAGAGTGCAGTAATGTTAACAGTAGAAATGAGAAACAAGCACATCAGGGGTCCCTGTTTTACACCCAGACACCGGTGCGTGGGTGCGCCGCGCGCGCACACACACTCACACTACATTGAACTCCATATAAAAACTTATGTAATTGAAGCCAAATATCTCCCTGAGACATAAAGTTAAAGGGCGTTAGAACATAATATTCCAGAGTGTTCCCTAAAAGAAATAGCATCTCATAATGGCCTCCAAGATACGATTTTAGGGTAATAGAAATTGTTCTGACAACAATTTCACAAACTTACAGAAACCTTATAAACACGGTTAATGTATATGTAATTTTTTCTTTTTTTTCTTTTTTCCTTTTTTTTTCTTTTCTTTTCTTTTTCTTTTTTTTTTTTTTTTTTTTTTTTAAGACGGAGTTTTGCTCCGTCGCCCAGGCTGGAGTGCAGTGGCGAGATCTCGGCTCACTTCAACCTCCGCCTCCTGGGTTCACGCCATTCTCCTGCCTCAGCCACCCGAGTAGCTGCGATTACAGGCGCCCGACACCGCACCCGGATAATTTTTGTATTTTTAGTAGAGACAGGGTTTCACTGTGTTGATCAGGCTAGTTCAGACTCTTGACTTTGTGATCCGCCCGCCTCCGCCTCCTAAAGTGCTGGGATTACAGGCGTGAGCCACCGCGCCCGGCCAATGTATATGCAACTTTTCTCTGTCATCTTAATTCACTAAAACTCTCCCAGGATAGAGAATAAAAAGTTCTGTGCACTATATGATTTTTAAATAAATGCATTATGACTAATTTAAAACCCATTTTCAGATTTTGTGAGTCTTAGTGGTATAGAAAATCAAGAGATTAAGGTTTTATATATGAAGTCAGGTTATTTACTTAAATATAGCTATCAGTATTCATAAAATGGAACCCAATTGGTGTGTTGTACATTACACTATTTTTAAGACTTCATTTTAAAATGTACAGGCTTTAATAAGTCAGCAGAAAAGTTGGAACTTGTGAAGAAGACAAGAGTCATATAGAAAGTCGGAAGAGAGGAAAAATTGTAACAGGCGACCTGTTTTAAAAATCACCCACTTTCTTTTTCTTTCTTTCCTCCCCTCCTAGCTCTTCACTCCTTCCCTCTCTAGACACTAGCCTCCAGCAATCCATGCTCACCTAATTGTGCTCTTGCTTCAGAAATTCCAGCGGCTAATCTTGAAACATACCAAGCAAGGAGCCCCTGAGGAATCTTCCGCCGGGAGAGTAGCAAACGGTTTGTCTGCCATCACCAGGCTGAAGTCAAGAAAATGCCAGTCAGATCCCCAGTCCGGCGATTACCCAAGATAGGCATCAGAACAACACACACAGCCCTGCATCCTGCACCACCCCCGCATGCTTTCCATACAGAGTTTCCTTTTAAAAATTCTACAGTAAATTTTAAAATTTAATGGTACTTTAGGATGCTAGTTCACCATGTTCTCAGTTTGCTGGCTCTCTGATTAAAGGCTGCTTTTCTTCCTCACAACCCCTACCTCTTGTGTTTGGAATTTGAGTGACCAGCAGCCAAACCTGGTTCCGGTTACAAAATGAGCGTCAAGACTTCCTCCAGTACTCACATTCAGTTCCAGAAAAATTTTAAACTCTTCTATGTCATTTTATGAACTGGACTACAGACTCAAGTTGGCTTGAATTTTATATAATGAATCCAAGAATAATTTGCATAATATGCCAACTTATTTCAAGCAGATGAATGTATTAATAACTCCTGAGGAATTTTATATTTTTGTCTTTCTTGTTTTATGAAATTATTCAATTAAGTGATGGCAGTAAACAAAAACACATATTACAAATTTCGTTTCCAAAATTCACATTCATAGTTAATGAAATGTTTCTGTGGGACTTTAAGGCAATGTAATCCCAGCAATAATATCCAATTGAAAAGCAAATTAATGTATACTTTGAGTGGCTAATGATTTCTAAGCGGGCCAGATCAACAGAATTCAGCTACTCTTTTAGTACCTAAGAAATAATTCTGGGAATTGCCTTAAAAATAATTGCTTTTACTCTTGTTTCTGTTCACATCACATTTTAAAAAAGATTTTCAATAATATAGTGGACAGAACAAAAGAACCTTAGCTTCCTTTCCAACTTGCACTAAAGTGACAGAAAAAGGATGTTTAAAGCATAAATACGTAAGTACAAAAAAATCCAAGAGATATGATGGTTGTCACAAATTTTGAAATGTATAAACTAAAGGATAAGTAGAAGCTTATTGATCAGACCCAGAAAATTATTTTTAAAAAGGATTGTAATATTTATCAAATGCCAGTACAAGATGGTCAGTTACATTTAGTCTCAGATAAATAAAGAATACTTCTTTTATAATAAGTATATTCAAATTTAACTGGGAGTCCTGTATCTTCTTTGGCAGCCCAAATTCTAATTACTCAATGGAGGAAGGTGGAAAGCAATATGAGAAAATATAAAACATAAAAATGCTCAGGAATATTTGACAATGGGTACCCCTAGATGTAGAATTTAGGAGGGACACAAAAAGAAATTATAGGCTGAAAGATCTTTTTTTTTTTTTTTTTTTAATTTATTTATTATTATTATACTTTAAGTTGTAGGGTACATGTGCATAACGTGCAGGTTTGTTACATATGTATACTTGTGCCATGTTGGTCTGCATTGGGAGTTATACCTGATGTAAATGACGAGTTGATGGGTGCAGCAGACCAACATGGCACAAGTATACATATGTAACAAACCTGCACGTTATGCACATGTACCCTACAACTTAAAGTATAATAATAATAAAT